>NW_027440828.1:0-59156 GCF_031893055.1 Leptodactylus fuscus | reverse complement strand
CCCCAACTGGTAAGCACCATCTTGTAGAATTACCTCAAGAAATAGGGGGATAATAAAAGAAGACCAAACCAAATTAGATTAAATTTATCGAAATAAATAATTAATATAAACTCCTGGGGACAGTGACACCATGTGCCCCCTCATCATATACATTCAAGGGGTCCTCTCATTAGCCCAGGCTATAGCACCAGTCTTGGCCGAAATAAGTGAAATGAGGGCGGACATGAATCGAATGGATAGGAGAGTAGAGAGACTGGAAGATACCTCTATATCCCTAGCAGACCATGCTACCTCCTCCTCTCAGTTTCTATCTCTCCACCATAGCCACCTGAACAGGACATACGACCTCATCGAGGATCTTGAAAACAGGAACCGCAGGCGCAACCTGAGAATTAAAGGACTACCAGAATCCTACCTACCTGAATCCTTAAGAGATGTCGCCATGTCGGTCTTCTCCTCCATACTTGGTCCAGATAGAGCAGCCGCTGTACAAATCGAAAGGATCCATCGGGCGGTGCGTCCAAAACCAAGGGGGAATGAGCCCCCAAGAGATGTCATATGCGGCCTACTATCAACCGTTGACACTACTGCAATACTGACATCCGCCAGAGAAAAGCGCCCAATCCTGCACGAACAACACGAAATACAAATGTTTCAGGACATTGCTCCAACAACACTAGCCAAAAGGAGGGTCCTGAGACCCTTACTTGAAATTTTGAAAGAAAAAGGCATCCCGTATGCGTGGTTATTTCCCTTTGGCCTGGCCATACTTAAACAAGGAAGAAGGCTTGTGGTACGCACACCGGATGATCTTGAAGCGGTATGGAACGTTCTAGATGTTACTCCAATCCCCATACCATCGTGGCTGCCTATTCCAGAAGACATCACTTCTCTCCCGGAGATACCCGACTCAGCCTTAATCAAAAGACCGCCTGACAAGTCACCGAAAGCCAAGTGGTTGCTGGACAAGCAACGTCCGCGAGACCATGACTGATGCGCCAACTCTTGATCTGGAAATCCCGGTGCTCGCAGGGACATTGGACATGTGAGTTTGCATATCCCCCTTCCACCCACTTTAATAGCGCCACTTAACCAGTGATACCCATCTATATCATCCCCCATTCTAGCCGCAACCGTACGCTTTACCAGTATCGCCCACATTGTCTCTCCCTGGTCCGGGAGACCTTCCTTCCCACCTCTCCCCTGTTTAACCATAGAATACCACACTCCGCATCTAGGACTCTAATTCAAATGCTACAACCGAATATCGGAGTGTCACTACCCTTACTGCATATTTGTGCCAGCGGGTGCTATTACGAAGATTTTGGGTCACCAGGGCCGCCTCCGGTTGATCTTAACGAACTGAAGGTGACATGGCTCACATATGTTTCAATATGTTGACTCTATAATATGTATTCTCGGGCCCTTGCCCCCGTCCGGGGCCTCGGGGTCCTGGGCGTAGGCCCTGGGTCCCGTGGCTCCGGGTGGCGGCTGGGGACTGGACCCTACGGGGATTTCAAATGCCTAATTTTTATGTGATGTTGATATTGGTTGCTGTATACACAGTTTTCATTTCTCTTTGCCTCCGCTCTTCCCTACTTCTCTACATACCTTCTATTGCCACCCCGGAACTTCTCTCTCATATATACCAGCCAACGAATAGCACCTCTGTCCTTGAGTTCCCGTCCCTCATAACTCCTACATTTGCCTTTCACTCCCTTCTCTTTCCTTAGTGTCTCCTCTAGTTCTTGTTTCCTTCTATCTCTCCCTTATTCTCTTATTACTGTCCCTATGAGGGATTTCTCTTAGGAATTCCCCATTCATCTCCTCTCAGACTACACTTTATGATCTCTGTATATCCATTAATAACAGAATATCTCCATCTAGTGGTTAAACATGATACAACAGTAATCTCGCACCTGTTGAATTTATCTTGATAATAACCAAACAAGGAAGTCCATAGTCACCTGGATGCGAATTAGACTCGTAGACGCAAACTCCCTCTTACTCCCATCTGTACTTTCCTATCTCTATCACCCCCTCCCATCTATAGACAAAGTGTTGCGCTCATAGAATATAGTTGTAAGGCGCTGCCCATCCTCACATGTCCATACCATGTAAACAAGCCTATTGTTTTTCCAGTGTGCCGTCAGGGCACACACATTTTTGACTCAATCGCACCCACTAGTGCGCAGCCTCCTCCTTAGTCCCCTACCTGACTCGCCCCTCATTCTGTTCTACTGTTGTTCAGGCTCGCCTATCGTATAATGACTACTGTGTGGAACAATACTTGTTCACTACTCCTGTTTAAACTCTACTGCATTAGATGAGACTGTGTACTTAATCACAGAGGGACAAATGACACTATCTGCCCAAAAAAATAAACACATAAAATTTCACTTTTATTGATATCCTTTAAAACCAATCCAAAAAGTAAAACAAAATGATTGTGTTCCACCTGTTCAGTCCATACAAAAGTGAAGAAATAACTAGGGAGGGGCAATTGTATATACACCTATATATGCCCTATAGCAGTGATGGCGAACCTATGGCACGCGTGCCAGAGAGGGCACGCAGAGCCCTCTATGCTGGCACGGTTGCGGTCGCCCGGATCGCTCAGTAACGGGGAATCCGGTACAGGATTCCCCGTTAGCGAGCGATCGCTGCTTTCAGCTGGATGTGCAAATGCACATCCAGCTGAAAGCTTTCAGTGTAGGCCGCGCGGTACGCACGGCCTACATTGACTATACAGAGTGTGACCTCTGCATCGGCGCGGACATGATGACGTAAGTCATCAGCGCCCGTAGTGTATAGGAGAAAGAGAGGACGCCCGGCGGCCCTTCAGGTTAGTGTATATGTGTATTGTCTGGGGAGGGGGCTGCTCTGGACCATTTTGTGCTGTTAGGGAGGGGGAACTACTGTGGAATATTTTATGCTGTGTGGGGAAGGGGCTACTGTGAACCATCTCATGCTGTGTGGGGAGGGGGCTACTGTGGAATATTTCATGCTGTCTGGGCAGGGGGCTACTGAGGACCATCTCATGCTGTGTGGGGAGGGGGCTACTGTGGAATATTTCATGCTGTGTGGGGAGGGGGCTACTGTGGACCATTTCATGCTGTGTGGGGAGGGGGCTACTGAGGACCATCTCATGCTGTGTGGGGAGGGGGCTACTGAGGACCATCTCATGCTGTGTGGGGAGGGGGCTACTGTGGACCACTTCATGCTGTGTGGGGAGGGGGCTACTGTGGACCATTTCATGCTGTGTGGGGAGGGGGCTACTGTGGACCATTTCATGCTGTGTGGGGAGTGGGCTACTGTGGAGTATACTGTGGAGGTATAATCCCATGGGGGGGCCATCGCGGGGCAGATTGTACTGTCTGTGGGGGCCACTGCAGGGCAGATTGTAGTGTGTGTGGGGGCCACTGCGGGGCAGATTGTCCTGTGTCTGTGGGGGCCACTGCAGGGCAGATTGTACTGTCTTTTTTTTTTCTTTTTTTTTTATGTAGATTGTGAGCCCCACATAGCGCTCACAATGTACATTTTTCCCTATCAGTATGTCTTTGGAATATGGGATGGAAATCCATGCAAACACCGGGAGAACATACAAACTCCTTGCAGATGGTTTTATGCCCTTGGGATTCGAACACCAGGATTCCAGCGCTGCAAAGCTGCAGTGCTAACCACTGAGCCACCGTGTGGCCCCCTGGCAGATTGTACTGTCTGTGGGGGCCACTGCAGGGCAGATTGTACTGTGTGTGGGGGCCACTGCGGGACAGATTGTACTGTGTGTGGGGGGGCCACTGCAGGGCAGATTGTACTGTGTGTGGGGGGGCCACTGCAGGGCAGATTGTACTGTGTGTGGGGGGGCCACTGCAGGGCAGATTGTACTGTGTGTGGGGGGGCCACTGCAGGACAGATTGTACTGTGTGTGGGGGGACCACTGCAGGGCAGATTGTACTGTGTGTGGGGGGGCCACTGCAGGGCAGATTGTACTGTGTGTGGGGGGGCCACTGCAGGGCAGATTGTACTGTGTGTGTGGGGCCACTGGGGGCAGATTGTACTGTGTACAGACCTTTCAGTACAAGCTCTGTAAAGCTCCATTCACACGACTGTAATTTGTGGGTCCGCAATTGTGGATCCAAAGAGTTTTAAGGTTAAATTGCCGTGTTGGCACTCCGCGATAATTTATTGGGTTTTGGGTTACAGTTTGGGCACTCGGTCTCAAAAAGGTTCGCCATCACTGCCCTATAGGATATTGACACCCTCACTCCCTAATAAACCACAGTGGCTTTTTTCCAAACAGCAACTTGTGAACAGGACCCAAAGCGTGAACTGCCAGCAAATCACTCCCCCCCTCTGAGGTTACTGGCCTATTGCCACGCCAACAGAGAGGAGAGAGGCACTGACAGTCAGGTCACCGTACAAATGCTGAACTGGATGATAAGTCCACTGACTAACTGGGAATTTATGACCCTACGCAGCGTTTCTTCTATTAAAAAGAGTCATCAGGGGTCTTTTTCTCACTTCACAAAATAAACAGCTTAACACTGTAACACATGATAGCGGTGTGGTGTGCTGACCGCTGGCAGGACCGCCGCTCAAAAATTCAGCGGTGAGTTGCCCTGTTCCACACAGATCTTTTAAACCTCCTACTCCGCCCTCCAGGCTGTTGTGATCCAATCTCCATCATGCTGAAAACACACCTCTTTCATGTCACTCCCCTAGCCCACGTGGGGCACATCTCCCTCATGCATTACCCTGCAAGCAGACCCTGCAAGCAGAGGAACCCTGCATGCAGGGTTTTTCTGTCCGCTTGAGAAGTCGGACATCTTCTCTTGCGGACAGGGAAGGACGGGCACGGAGTGCAAAAGAACGCACCCGATGCCCATTCAAGTGAATGACAGGTGTCACGGACACATGCAGTGTCCGCTCCTAGTGTCCGTGACAGATTTTGAGCGGACACTAGGAGCGGACACTGCATGTCGGACACCGACGGTAGTGTGAACGCCCCCTTAAGCAACTACCCAAACAAGATTACTGCTGGAGGCTTAATGAACTGCTCATAGACAAACCAGACTTGATCGCTCAAGTCAGCTCACAGTTAAAAGAATACTTCGCTCTAAATTCTACTCCAGGCATGTGCCCATCTGTGATATGGGAAGCTCATAAATCGGTAGTCAGAGGCATATTTATCTCGCTTGCATCCAAACTTAAAAAGGACTCGCAGGCAACGCTTGACAAACTGCTAAACGAGATAGCGGTGATCGAGAGAGTTAGGAAACTCAGCCGACAGCTCCCATTTCAAGATGAATTGAGGAGACTTAGAGAATCCCTCAAGAATATGCTCAACACGCGCGCGGCGAAGCATTATTTACACTATCAACACAAGCTCTATGCTCATGGGGACAAGGCTGGTAAACTAATGACCTCTATGATCCATAAGCGTAAATCAAAATGCTTCATCTCTAATATTAAAAACAGTGCTGGCCGTTCTTGCTCCTCCACGTCGGACATAGCTTCAGCCTTTGTAACATACTATTCGAAACTATACAATCTTACCGATCAAAGCCCCTTAACTCCAGAGGTCACTAGAGAGACCCTAATAACCACCTTTCTTGACTCAATCCCTCTCCCAACCCTAACCCCCTCAGATGCTCTCTCCCTCACAGATCCCATCTCCCACCAAGAAATAAAAGATGCTATCTCCTCCTTCCCCATAGGTAAAAGCCCGGGTCCGGACGGCTTACCATTACAATACTATAAAACATTCCTGTCGGAATTGACACCCCACCTATCCCTTATGTGCAATGCTCTCCTAACAGGGTCCTCTCTCCCAAGGCAGATGCAGGAGGCCCATATCACCCTCCTTCTGAAAGAAGGCAAAGATTTAACAGAATGTGGTAGCTATCGCCCGATCTCCCTTTTCAATCTCGACCTTAAAATATGGGCAAAAATCTTAGCTTCACGACTAAAACATCTCATCCCCACTCTCATCGACCCTGAACAGTCGGGATTTGTCATGGGAAGAGAGGGTAAGGACAATGCACACCGTCTCCTCCATGCCATCACATATGCCAGAAAAACCAATACTGCGCTAGCCTTGTTAGGGCTAGACGCGGAAAAAGCTTTTGATAGGGTGAATTGGGCATTTATGAAAAAGGTCCTCCAGAAATTTAATTCTCCTCCCCAATTCATCTCTGCGATTTTCACGCTGTATGACCAGCCACATGCTCGCTTGAAAGTCAATAGCACCCTTACTCCAAGCTTTAACATTCAAAACGGCACTAGACAGGGTTGTCCACTCTCCCCATCCCTTTTCATCCTCACCTTAGAGCCTCTACTACAGGCAGTTAGACTGCACCCGGACATAGAAGGCCTTAAAATAGGAAATGTTTCTATGCACTCCGCCGCATTCGCAGACGATGTACTCTTCACACTCACTAACCCAGAGATAGGGCTCCCCAAAATACTGAACTTACTCTCCCAATACGGCCAAATATCTGGCTATAAAACCAACCTAGACAAATCCGAAGTTTTAAGTATCAACATCTCGCGCCATCGATTAGAAAATTTGAAGCCACTCTCTCCCCTCAGGTGGACCGGGAACGCAATCAAATACCTTGGTATAAAACTCACAGCAGATCCCTCTAAATTATATCAGGAAAACTTCTCCCCCCTCCTAACATCTATTAGAACCACACTAGATAATTACTCCTCCCTCCCATTTTCTTGGTTTGGTCGACGCAGCCTGATCCGGACTTATGCGCTACCCACGATATTATATCGCTTACACATGCTCCCCATACGCCTCCCCACCTCTTTTTTCCGTTCCATGAACACCATATTTAGAAGTTTCCTTTGGAAGTCCAAAAGACCGCGTTTACCCATTAAATTTCTCATGAAGAAACACTCCTCAGGCGGTATGGGCCTACCCAACATAATGGAATACTATAAAGCAGTCCAATTAAAACGTTGGACAGAACTGGCGACACCTGCGATGAACCCAACCATCCATGCACTATCTTTACATACCTTTGGCCCCCAGTCACTGGCGCACCTGTGGCTTCATATGACCCCCGGTCATAAGTTCAAAAACGTCGATCAGCTGCTCCTAGGAGCATCAGAAACCTGGAGCTCACTTAGAGACTCTTTGGCACCAGACATCTCCCCTTTAACACCTCTTGGAATCTTACCCTATTGGCACGATCAGAAAGGTGGCGAACCCACGAACCTATGGAAAAAATTGTGCCGTTACAGTGTCTCAGATGTGCTGGCAGACTCTGGGACCTTTGATCCACAAAAATTAGACACACTTCTCGGACCAGACCCCCTCTCTTTCCTCCACCGCCTCCAGAAAGTGACTCAGAAATGGTTTAGTCTTTATTCGGTTAGGACGAACTTTATCTCCTTCGAGAGATCAACTGCCGCTGCAGTCAAACTTCTCCGCAAAACCTCATTTGTCTTGGCTAAATTTGTAAATCCACCTACTCCATCAACACCCTCATTTTTGACTTCCTGGGAAATTGATCTGCAAATCAAATTATCAGATGAACAAAAAACACAGATACTCGCACATTCACACGGTTTCTCGTCATGTGTGCGCCTACAAGAAGGGCACTATAAATTACTTACAAGGTGGTACCACACGCCCCAATGGCTGTTTAGGATGAAACTCGCACATACAGAGAAGTGCTGGAGATGTCAGATGTCTGTGGGTTCCCTCCTACATATATGGTGGCAATGCCCAGCCATTACGAAGTATTGGAACGACGTCCAAACAATAATCAGAGGATGTACCTCCCCCAATTTTACTCTCACTCCAGAAATAGTGATCCTGTCTTTGCCATCTGCAGACTACAAACCCTCCAGAAAAAAAACTTATCTCTTATTTAATTTCAGCAGCTAACTCACTGATTCCTTGTAGGTGGCTAGACCCCTCCGCGCCCTCGAAAATCGAATGGATTAGCAAAGTGAAGTTCGCCGAATGTACTGCGTATGCCCGCGGCCATAGTGCCGAAACCGCAATTTCGTGCATGCGCAGTACGTTCAGGGAAGTTCGCCGAACAAAGCGTACTGCGCAGGCGTCCGATGTCAAGCCGCAGAAGGAAGGGGCGAATGCAGAAGAAGACAGAGGCGGCGCTGGAGTCGTTTTTTAAGCAGCAATGGGGACGCCCCCATCGCATCTCCTGCGCTGGATCCCGCCCCCATCGCTGCGAGAGAGCTAATTAGCATACCGGTACAAACCGGTATTTCGAACGAATGGCGCGGCGGAGATCACTTCCAAAGGTAGGAGACGAATAGCCTTTCTAAAGGCTATTCCAACGTGTTACCTAGAAAAAAAAGAGTTTTAATGGTAGAATCCCTTTAAGTGACACAGAAACATTGAAGACTGAATGCAGCAAAATACTGTATAGTCCTATATTCTTGCCTTTTTTTTTGTCTTAGGATAAGACCACACGGTATTGTTTGCAGGTAAAGTGGTGTTATAGTATGGAGAACTGAATAGCTACAGGTATACGTACAAACAGGTATATTTGTGATAGGTTGAGATGTCTGTACTGAGGTCATCACAAAATTTCCCTTCTCTGGATTATGTACCATTGTGAAAAATATAACAAATCCCACTAATTTTCACAGATTTGCATATGGACCCTAAATGAGGAGAAATGTTTCTGTCATCTAGAGATGACTCTCTTCTGACATCTGACCATGAACTCTACCGGCCATGCCACAATGAAGCAGACACAAATTTGGGCACACATTCTGTCTTTCCAAATGCAATAATGGGAGTAGATAACCCTACAGCTGGCAGGAGAAATAGAAGATTTTGGATTTAGATTTCACCCCGCCCTAACTCCATGATTATGTAATTCTTGCATGGTTAAAAATCTCAATTAATATCTAAAGGGTTAGAAGTGTAAGGGGCTACTTAACGCCTCTGGCACAACTTAGGCTTGGGTGGGTTTTGCTATTCTGTTGCATAATAGGAGCAAAAAAGAAAAAGGATGAGAGCTGGATATGTCACATTAAAGTCATGAATCGCAGACCAGCAGAGCTAAGTAATACCATAGAGACTCCTTCATATAGTGCAGTGGTGGAGGAGCCAGCTCAGGTTATACAATATACTGCTCCCTTTACTGGCCCCCACAGAGTCACATATGCACTTACCTGTCCTCATTCCTGACCACGGCTGTCACCACTTCATCTCCAGCCTGTTGCTACATATTACATCCCGCTGCTGAACAACCTCAGGATGTGACATCTGTATGTTGTTCAAAGTTGGGATATAAAGTGCAGCGCCCCCTGGAAGCCAAAGCGGAGGCAGCTGTTAGCAGGAGCAGGGGTGAGTAAGTGAATATACGCTGTTAACCTACTATAGGAATCTAGTAGGTGATGGCTTTAAAAAAAAAAAAAAATCAGAGGCCACCGAATGTCATGGACCCCATAACAGCCAATATAGCTGCCACAGCGGTGGTTCTGTTATTGCCCTTCTGGCAGTACAGTGAATCTGTTTTCCAATGTATTATCAAAGTTACATTTTAGCTCGCTCTAGATAAGGGGGTCCTTGGTAGACTGAGTAGAGAATACACAAACACAGTCTTTACGTTTTTGCAGCTAAATTACCAATCCCCTTAAATATCTTCAGACTGTCCTCCCCACATCAGCGGAAAGGACGGGGGGGGGGGGGGGGGGGGCGGAGGCAAACAAATCAGTAGATGTGAAGACTTGATGGTCTAGTCCCATCACAGGTGTTCATTATACCTAAAAACGTGGGAACACAACCGTCCTGCCACAAGTCCAACTTCGACACCCCAAGTAATCATAGAAGCTGATGGATGGTTTGACATGTAGAGCAGAGGACAATACAGATGTGTAATGGGCTGAAACTGGAGGCAGATACAATCTAAGGTCTAATGGACCAACAAGACAGAAAAGCAATAAAACCATTTTTCTTCAAATTGACATAGACCACAAAGACAACGCCAAACAGGGCACGGTGTAGCCTCCTGAGGTGGTGTGTGGCCGGTGAGGATAGAGGATCCAGGACCTATGGAGGATGCTCAAGGAAACCATTTAGTTAGCAGATGGAGCTACTAGAAGCCAGGAAGAACATGATAGACTACAAACATATTTGTCTCCTGTAACATCAGTCAATGCTATAGATTAGAAAACAACTGTCTTTAATAGAGATGAGCGAACAGTAAAATATTCGATGTTCGTTATTCGTTTCGAATAGCCTCTCAATATTCGACTATTAAAACGAATATCCAACCCCATTATAGTCTATGGGAGAAAATGCTTTGTTTCAGGGGATCCCACCATTCGACTCAGGAGGGTCACCAAGTCCACTATCACACCTCAGCAAATGATGCCAACACCCTGGAATGACACTGGGACAGCAGGGGAAGCATGTCTGGGGGCATCTAACACGCCAAAGTCCCTCTATTATCACATCCTATCAACTACACACTTTCCACACTCAAAAAAACCTCTATCAAAGTGGGAAAAATCCCTGGAAACCTTCTTTACTCCCCAAATGGATGGACACAAACCCAAATTTAAGCTCAAGAAACATTAACAAGCACCCCTTTAAATCACATTCCACATGACAACCACAGATGGAATAGGCAATGGGAAATCCATCAGTACCCACCCTGAACTGTCATTGTGTGTGTGTGTGTGTGTGTGTGTGATGTGGTAAGACCTTCCAAAATTCACTTTTCTAGCCCTTAACATGACCCCTTCAAAATTAAGTTACAGGCCCTTAAGTTGAGCTACCAGCAGAGATTGAGGCCCTTTAGGTGACTTCAGCCTTTTACCTGCAGAGTTTTAGGCCCTTTAACTTAGTTCAGTCTTGCACCAGCAGATATTTGTTGGTTCTTTGAGCCTTTAAACAACAGAGATTTAGTTTTTGTCCCTTTGAGTAAGTAGAGCCTTGCACCAGCAGTGTTTTTGGCCCTTGGAGTGAGTAGAGCCTTTAAAATACAGTGCTTTTGGCCCTTGGCGTCAGTAGAGCCTTTAAAAAGCAGTGGTTTTGACCCTTGGAGTGAGTAGAGCATTTAAAAAACAGTGTTTTTGGCCCTTGGAGTGAGTACAGTCTTTAAAAAGCAGAGTATTTGGCCCTTGGCATGAATAGAGCCTTGCACCAGCAGTGCTTTTGGCCCTTGGAGTGAGTAGAACCTTTAAAATACAGTGCTTTTGGCCCTTGGCGTCAGTAGAGCCTTTAAAATACAGTGCTTTTGGCCCTTGGAGTGAGTAAAGCCTTTAAAATACAGTGCTTTTGGCCCTTGGTGTGAGTAGAGCCTTTAAAATACAGTGCTTTTAGCCCCTGGAGTGAGTAGAGCCATTAAAATACATTTCTTTTGGCCCTTGGCGTGAGTAGAGCCTTTAAAATACAGTGCTTTTGGCCCTTGGAGTGAGTAGAGCCTTTAAAATACAGTGCTTTTGGCCCTTGGCATGAGTAGAGCAGTAGAGCCTTGCACCAGCAGTGTTTTGGGCCCTTGGAGTGAGTAGAGCCTTTAAAACACAGTGCTTTTGGCCCTTGGAGTGAGTAGAGCCATGCAGCAGAAGTTTTTCATTTTTTGGCCCTTGGGGTGACAAGAGCCATGCAGCAGCAGTGTATTATTTTTTGGCCCTTGGGGTGACCAGAGCCTTGTAGCAGCAGTGTATTATTTTTTGGCCCTTGGGGTGACCAGAGCCTTGTAGCAGCAGTGTATTATTTTTTGGCCCTTGGGGTGACCAGAGCCTTGTAGCAGCAGTGTATTATTTTTTGTCCCTTGGGGTGACCTCTAAAATATTAGATTTCAGGCCCTTTGGGGTGATCCCTAAAAAATTAGATTTCAGGCCCTTGGGGGTGAGCCCTAAAACATTAATTTTCAGGCCCTTGGGGGGAGCCCTAAAAAATTAGATTTCAGGCCCTTGGGGGTGAGCCCCAAAACAATAATTTGCAGGCCCTTGGGCTGGAGCCCTAAAAAAAATTGTTTTGCACGCCCCTGTGGGTGGTATGCATGAAAAAAAAATTTTAATTAAAAAAAAAAAAAAAAATTATTACTACATTCAGTAGTAGGGGCTGGGGTTGGAGGAGGAGGAGGAGGAGGAGGATGAGAAGGATGAGGAAGAGTAAATTGGTTGCTGGCAGAATCTCTCCAGTAACTTGGCTCTGGAGTGGATACCCAGCTTAATATCCACGTCCTCGCCCACGTACCCTGCTGCTACTGGCGAGGGGCACTGCTGGCAGCCTCTCTCCAGTACCTGGACTCTGGAGTGGATATACAGCTGGGCATCCACTTCCACGTCCTCGCCCACGTACCCTGGTGCTGGCGAGGGACACTGCTGACAGCCTCTCTCCAGTACATGGACTCTGAAGTGGATACCCAGCTTGATATCCACATCCTCGCCCACTTCCCCTGCTGCTACCGGCGAGGGGCACTGCTGGCAGCCTCTCTCCAGTAAATGGACTCTGGAGTTGATTCCCAGCTGGGTATCCACTTCCACATCCTCTCCCACGTCCCCTGCTGCTACCGGCGAGGGGAACTGCTGGCAGCCCGTCTCCAGTAAATGGACTCTGGAGTTGATTCCCAGCTGGGTATCCACTTCCACATCCTCTCCCACGTCCCCTGCTGCTACCGGCGAGGGGAACTGCTGGCAGCCCGTCTCCAGAACATGGACTTGGACATGGACATGGACTCTGGAGTGAATACCCAGCTGGGTATCCACGTCCTCGCCCACGTACCCTGCTGCATGATTTGCAGATTGTATTGGCTATTGACCTCTGAAAAGAGCTGTTATTTTTTCCAATTCCTGCCTAACCAAAGCACTGTATCGCACTGACAGTCTGACACCACACTCTCTCTATCACTCCAAAACGAGAATGAGACGAAGATGGCCGACACTATTCTTATGAATGGGAGGTCACATGTTTTCGGCAGCCAATGGGTTTTTTGAATTTTTTTCACTGCCTCCGTTGTCGTAGTTCCTGTCCCACCTGCCCTGCACAGTTATTGGTGCAAAAAACGCGCCAGGGAAGGTGGGAGGGTATACGAATTTTTACTGCGTATGCGGCCTTGTATTCGATTGTGAACGAATACATCGAACGCCATGATATTCGATTGAATACCTATTCGATCGAACGGCGTTCGCTCATCTCTAGTCTTTAATTAAAGGTACAAAGACAGCGAATTTCATAAAATGTTTAAGGAGAAAGTTGGCCTGCGTAAGCTATAAGGCTCCATTCACACAGAGTAACGCCAGGCGTCATTTGTGTGTAATTTGTGTGTCTTTTACGGCCATAAAACGTTTACATAGAGTTCTATACAGGGGTGAACCTGCTCCTTTCGCCGCCCGAGGCGAAGTACAGAAAGCTGCCCCCCCGCCGGGAGGAGGGGGCGGAGCGGGGGCGTGACTTAGCGGAGGGGGGCGTGGTGATTCGAAGGGGGCGGGGCTTAGCACCATTCGCCGGCAGAGAGCAGGCCCGGAGACTGCCTGCTCTCTGCCTGAGCGTGAGGGGAGGCTGCTGGAGCAGCGCTGCTCCAGTGGCCTCCCCAAACCACCGCTCCGTGCCAAGCCAGTCCAGGACAGCTTGTCCTGGACTGGCTTAGGTTAGCAAAAATGCCGCCCTCCCTGAGGCCCTGGCATAGCGCTGCCTGAAGCGCTCGCTTCAGGTCGCCTCATGGGAGGTGCGGCACTGGTTCTATAGGAAAAGACGTCCGTAATTTACGGCCGTCATTTACGGCCGTCATTGTAATGATGGCCGTAAATGACGGCCGTAAATTACGGATGTCTTTTCCTATAGAACTCTATGTACAGTCCTATGAAAAAGTTTGGGCACCCCTATTAATCTTAATCATTTTTAGTTCTAAATATTTTGGTGTTTGCAGCAGCCATTTCAGTTTGATATATCTAATAACTGATGGACACAGTAATATTTCAGGATTGAAATGAGGTTTATTGTACTAACAGAAAATGTGCAATATGCATTAAACCAAAATTTGACCGGTGCAAAAGTATGGGCACCTCAACAGAAAAGTGAGATTAATATTTAGTAGATCCTCCTTTTGCAAAGATAACAGCCTCTAGTCGCTTCCTGTAGCTTTTAATCAGTTCCTGGATCCTGGATAAAGGTATTTTGGACAAACAATTCAAGTTCAGTTAAGTTAGATGGTCGCCGAGCATGGACAGCCCGCTTCAAATCATCTCACAGATGTTCAATGATATTCAGGTCTGGGGACTGGGATGGCCATTCCAGAACATTGTAATTGTTCCTCTGCATGAATGCCTGAGGATTTGGAGCAGTGTTTTGGATCATTGTGTTGCTGAAATATCCATCCCCGGCGTAACTTCAACTTCGTCACTGATTCTTGAACATTATTCTCAAGAATCTGCTGATACTGAGTGGAATCCATGCGACCCTCAACTTTAACAAGATTCCCGGTGCCGGCATTGGCCACACAGCCCCAAAGCATGATGGAACCTCCACCAAATTTTACAGTGGGTAGCATGTGTTTTTCTTGGAATGCTGTTTCTTTTTGGACGCCATGCATAACGCCTTTTTTTTTTTTATAACCAAACAACTCAATCTTTGTTTCCAAAATTAAGTTGGCTTCTCCAAATGTGCTTTTGCATACCTCAGGCAACTCTATTTGTGGCGTACGTGCAGAAACGGCTTCTTTCTCATCACTCTCCCATACAGCTTCTCCTTGTGCAAAGTGTGCTGTATTGCTGACTGATGCACAGTGACACCATCTGCAGCAAGATGATGCTGCAGCTCTTTGGAGGTGGTCTGTGGATTGTCCTTGACTGTTCTCACCATTCTTCTTCTCTGCCTTTCTGATATTTTTCTTGGCCTGCCACTTCTGGGCTTAACAAGAACTGTCCCTGTGGTCTTCCATTTCCTTACTATGTTCCTCACAGTGGAAACTGACAGGTTAAATCTCTGAGACAACGTTTTGTATCCTTCCCCTGAACAACTATGTTGAACAATCTTTGTTTTCAGATCATTTGAGAGCGGGCTGTCCATGTTCGGCGACCATCTAACTTAACTGAACTTGAATTGTTTTGTAGAAAGAAATGGTCCAAAATACCTTCATCCAGGATCCAGGAACTGATTAAAAGCTACAGGAAGCAACTAGAGGCTGTTATCTTTGCAAAAGGAGGATGTACTAAATATTAATGTCACTTTTCTGTTGAGGTGCCCATATTTTTGCACCGGTCAAATTTTGGTTTAATGCATATTGCGCATTTTCTGTTAGTACAATAAACCTCATTTCAATCCTGAAATATTACTGTGTCCATCAGTTATTAGATATATCAAACTGAAATGGCTGCTGCAAACACCAAAATATTTAGAACTAAAAATGATTAAGATTAATAGGGGTGCCCAAACTTTTTCATAGGACTGTAAACGTTTTATGACGGCCGTAAAAGACACACAAATTACACACAAATGACGCCTGGCGTTACTCTGTGTGAATGGAGCCTAAGACTGTCTATGTGAGATTGACAAACGTGAACAATTGTTTAGGGCATAACTCAGTGTATTTGGGATGATTTTAGGGTTTATAAAATGGGGGGGGGGAGTGCAAGGAGGCCCTTATAGTATTTTGGGATTGCATTAGTTTATATATGACTGGTTGCTTATATCAGTAGGTAATACATTTCCCAATTTGTCATTGCCCAGCTCTGGTTGACATAATCATATTTCAATACGTTGTATTATTGAAAGTGATAAGCGAGATTAAACCCAATTATTAAGAAGTAAATAAGAGTGAGGGGTCCTAGCAGATCATCCAAGTTTAATAGATATACAAATAGTGATAGAGTAGATGGAAATCTTTTATCTTGTTGAATTACGCCCATAAGATGTTCTGCAGTAACAGACAGAGGCGGCCACTTTGCGCAGTTCTACCGCCATTAGTAAAAGTGCCCCCTTGTAACATTGCGCAGGAGTTTAGTTACCTGAGCAGTAAATCTCAGCTATAGAATATTTCTCTTTACAATATGAATGGTCAGCTGCTGGTCACATGGCCATATGCCGTGCGGCCAGGTGAGTGACAGAAGTGACAGTTGGAAGAGACAGAAGCGAAGTTAGAAGAGACGAGCGACGTTGGAGATTTCTACTGATCTGCGATACTATGGATCCAAACGAAGAGGAGGCCATAGTGAAGAGTGAGAGAGTGAAGAGACGAAGATCCTGCATTGACTCATCGGACGATGATGAGCGGGAACCTTGCGTCAAGAGGACCAAGCCATCGGTCGGAGAGAAGGAAGAAGTGGAAGAGAGGAAGAGTCCAAAGAAGAGAGGAGCCATCTTCTTATCATCTGCGGACCAAGATGCATCAACAAGCCTGGAGAAGAAAAGGCGAAGGATGACATCAGGACCAAAAGCCATGGATCTGAAGAAAGAAGAGGTCCAGAAGAAAGAAGACCGGCCTGAGGACCCGCAAGGCTCAGGTAAATAACATATATGTGACTGGCACTACAAACTTTACACATAATGTCCTAATATTTCATGTCTATTGCTTCTCTGTTACCCACAACATTTATACTGTATCATATGCAATGGGCAAACCAATGATGTAATAGCACGTGCTTGTCTGCTGTTGTCCTATGTTAGGATCATGGATAAAGTAAATGTCCAGCACACACTGTAGACTCACTGTCTTTTCTTCTAGTTTTCTTATATTATACATATTGTGCAAAAGGCAAAAAGAAAAAGAAAAATCAACTTCTGTAGTAACCATGTAACCCTGCAATCCCATAATCTATATGCCTGGATAGTTTGCTGCATCTTTAAAAGGTTTCATTTTTGTCAAGTTTTCCAGGGTGTCCTTTGCCTATTTTTCAAGAGAGGGTTCACATCGAGCCAAGTAATGTTTTTTAGCTGCTAATAGAGCTATGGTGGGACTATTAAAGGAGTATCTTATCTTATCTTATATTTTTTAATAACTAATAACTTGGGTATACAAAGCACAAAAAAAGAAGGTTCCCGAAACGTGCGTTGGGGTGTGCACCTGGGCCTGTGTCTCACATCTCTAACATGGGTATACATACTTATACTAAGCTGTTAGCTAGAAGCCTGTCCATGATACGCTGATCTCTGGCCCTATACTACTAGGAGCAGCACTTTAGTGAATGTTTTTGGGGCATTATTTAATCCTATAACATATAACTGAGTTCCTTTGGGATATTTCAGTATACTCTTTCCTGTGATAGGTGATTTGTATTCTCATTACATAATAACACTATGTATCCTGAATATATTTATTGTCTTATTATGATGTAGATTATATCCTTCATGCTTGTCTATGTGCATCCCATAGCATTACTATTATACACCATTGTAGATATACTATTATTATCAGGCCACGTTTGGTGGATTCCAACTGTCCAGCACTTTAGCCTTTTTACTGTATTATCTTGTCTTGTGGTATCTTAAAAGTATTAATAAAATGTATCTTTTTTTTTTTTTCTAAACTTGTGTTTTCATTCTGAGTACCTCTGGTTTAAAGGGACTCTATCAGTAAAATTATGCTGTAGGAGCCCCACATATGCGTGAATAGCTTTTAAAAAGGCTATTCAGGGACCACTAATCTCATTTTAACCCCCCCCCCCCCGGCCGTTTTAAAATAAAACTATAAATACATATATGTAAATGATACCTGAACGTGCACACTGGGTGGTCGTGATGATTAATAAAGTTTATCATTTTTTTCTAAGCATGTGTTTTCATTCTGAGTACCTCTGGTTTAATGATTGTGTGTACTGGATAACCTGGGTATAGTATAGGAAATGTCACCTTGGAAGTTGGGGAGTCTTAACTAATTACCGTATATACTCGAGTACAAGCTGAGTTTTTCAGCACAGTTTTTGTGCCACAAAAGTCCCCCTCGGCTTATACTCGAGTCAGGGAGTCAGGGAGAGATGACTTGGGGCGGCCCTGGAGACAGCGCTGCTGCCGATTGGTGAGTGGTGAAGCAGCGCTGCCTCCAGGGCCGCCCCAAGTCATCTCTCCCTGACTCCCTGACTCCAGTGGCCGCCTCCATCACACACTCAAGCGCCATCCCACTAATCTGACCCCTGGTTCACATTAGCTTATGTATTCCATCCAGGGAAGTCCACATGAGGACCCCCCCCCAGACGAATACAATCGCAACTGCAAGCACTGTCCAGTTAAAGCACACGGACCCCATAGACTATAATCGTGTGGGCAGTGCGCGGCAAGCACACGGACCCCATTATAGTCTATGGGGTCTGTGTGCTTTAACTGAACAGCGCTTGCAGTTGCGATTGTATTCCATCTGGGGGGGTCCTCATGTGGACTCCCCCGGACAGAATACATAAGCTAATGTGAACGAGGGGTAAGACTGATCACAGACCTGATGCAAGGCTTTGTCCCGACACTCACCTTCAGCTTGCGCAGCACGGCTCCTCCTCCATTCACCACCATCTCCACAATGAACATGGCGGACATGGCGCAACCTAGTACACTAGAACCCATAGTGAACCACGCTCCTTGCATGCTGATAGGATCCCATCCAACAGTGGGAGTAGCTTGTGGTTGCTTGGGATACCTATATTGGCCAGATAGCCGGTAAGTCTGCAGTTTGTAAATAATAGTGTACTAGATTGATGTTGATGGGGGTTTGGGGTGCAGTAGGTGCTGGGAAGGGGGAGGAGGGGTGGCGTTTTGGTTGTCTAACTGCCCCTTCCCTGAGACTGGGTTTTTTTCCCTCCCACTTGGAATTCAGCCTGACTACAGCCAGGCTGAATATAGGGTATCTGCAGTGCTCCTATTACATCAGGGAGGGGTTAATAGGAGCACTACAGATACGTTATATTCAGCCAGACTGAATTCCAAGTGGGGGGGGAAAAGCCAGTCCTCAAGCTCAGGGAAGGGGCAGACAAACAACCAAAACACCCCCTCCCCTTCCCCAGCACCCAGCATCTCCTGCACCCAAAAACTCCTGCCACCCTACCCATCCCGTCAGTGCCCATGATCAGACCCCCTAGGTTTAAAGACCCCCTAGGGGATCTAATAAATATAAAAATAAATAAATAAATGAAAAAAAAATATATATTAAAAAAAGTATTAAAAATTCATATCACCCCCATTTTCCCCCCTCGGCTTATACTCATGTCAATAAGTTTTCCCAGTTTTTGTGGTAAAATTAGGAGCCTCGACTTATATTCGGGTCAGTTTAACTCAAGTATATACGGTACTCACTCAGGAATAAAGGAGTTATCCAGTGTCTAATATAGATGACCCCCACAGATCACTATCACTATCACCGTACCAAGGCAGTGCGGGTCCCAGTAATATTCACATGCCACAAGCTGTGCTGCTCACTCACCATACAAAGTATAACCCTATTCAGGGTCGGACTGGGGTGCCTAGGGCCCACCAGTGGGATTATTTTCAGGGGCCCACCCTACTGCCATATGTAATATCGCCCATCCAGTTTTTGCCATTATGCACGTTTAAAGTGCACTTTCACGCACAATACAGTGTGCAAAACAGCTATGGCTACACTACTACTTCCTTCATGCAACCAAAGATCGCAGTGTCCCTTTGGGACTCTTTCACATTAGTGAATGGGGTCGCATTGGGTCCCTCAGGTTGCAATGTGACTCCATTCACTAACATGAGTGAAAGAAACACAGGGCGACACATCTTTGGTTGTATGACAGAAGTTATAGTGTAGCCATAGCCTTATGCTAGGTTCACAACAGGGGGTGTGCCCAAATAGCTAAGGACATTCTCCAGCCGGCCATTTTCATGTACCCTCACCCAGTGGTGAACCTAGCCTCTCTGCTGCCTGAGGTGGACGATCAAAAGACACTTCCCCCCCGTATTGAATCCGGGGGGAAGGGGGGAGAAGTCGTTCATCTTTTGATCGTTTGCCTCAGACAGTGGGGGAATTGGGGGTGCTAGCAGTACCATTACAATGAATTACAACATTACAATAAATACAATGCAATGTGATATTCTGTGCAGTAATACTCACAGGAGACGTCTTCCCACATTTCCCATCTCTTCCCTTTGGACCGCCATGACCACTTCTTCCAGCTGTGACTTGACTCTGTAAAGTTTAAAACACAGACATCTTTGACTCCTCACTTTTCCACACATCCAACCCCTATAGATATATACACAGTATATAATATATATATATATATATATATATATATATATATATATATATATATATATATATTTATATATATATATCTCACAGCAGCCCCTGCAGCCTATATTATGCCCCACAGTGGCACAATAGACTGTGGGGCATAATAGAGATTGCAGGGGGGCCACTGTGGGGCATAATATAGGTTACAGGGGCCACAGTGGACCCTTCAAGCTCTATTATGCCCCACAGTTGCACATCCATGAACTATTATTATACCCGGGGGTCTTTTTAGACCCCCGAGTATAATAATCGGAGCCCCAGGGGAGGTGAGGGAACATATTAAACAGTGTTACTCACCTCTCCGGGATCTGATCTTACTCCTAGCAGGCTTCAGGCCTGTATGGTAATGTGTCAGATGTCACGTGGTCTGGGATATTACCATATAGGCCCAAAGCCTGTGCTAGCAGTAACATATAGGCCCAAAGCCTGTGGTAGCTGTAACAACCTGTTGCCATACAGGCCCAAAGCCTGTGCTAGCAGTAACACGTTATTACTACTAACACAGGCTTCGGGCCTATATGGTACTGCTAGAACAGGCTTCGGGCCTATATGGTAATATTCCAGACCACGTGACGTCTGGGCATTACCATATAGCCCCGAAGCCTGCTTGGATTAACACCGGATCCCGGAGAGGTAAGTAACATTGTTTATTATTTTCTCTTACCTCCCCTGGGGCTCCGATTATTATACTCGGGAGTCTGAAAAGACCCCTGAGTATAATATCAGCGGCAGTGGGATCACGGCCTGGCCCGGGCCTATTCACTACCGCCTAAAGTACAAGGGGAAGCGGGGGCGGCAGTGAGCAGGTCCGGGTTGGTAAATAGGCCGCTGCCTGCTGGTAGATACTGCAGCAGGCAGCGGCCTATTATATACCAAAAAAAGTTATTATACTTACCGACCGCTGCTGCTGCTGCTTCCTCTTCTTTCACAGGACGTCTGTGTATCAGCGTAGGCGGCGTGATGACGCCGCCTACGCTGATATGTAGATGGCTGAACAAGCACAAGGAGAGCGGTAGCTCTCCTTGCGCTGGTTCTTAGGAAAAAAAAATTAAAAATCGCCCGGTCTTCCGCCCTAAGCGCCTTCCCTAATCCTGCTCTGACCTGGGCAGAGGCCCGATTGGAAAGTCAGGGCCCCAATCGGGCCCCTAACCATCCCGATCCAGCCCATTGATGATCGGGCCCCTGCCTATGCTAAAATGAGCAGCAGTATAGTCGGGGCCCGGGGCCCACCGGGGGATTCCCCGGTGCTCCGGCGGGCCAGTCCGACCCTGACCCCGTTGAAGTCTATGGTACAGCAATGCAGTATACTCTATAAAGCATGTTAGGCAGCATGGCTCCTGACCTGTAAAAACTACAGTGAAACGCGCTGGTACAGCTGATCTGCTGGGGTCCCAGGTGTCAGACCTCCGCAGATCTAATATTGATGACCTCTCCTAAGGATAGGCCATAGTATTAGAAACTGGAAAACCTCTTTAAAGTTTATCAAATTATAAAATGTATAAACCAGGTCTACTCCTCATTCTGATACCTGTTGAAGGCATCAGTCACAGATTTGGAAGTTTTAAAGATTGTGTAAGTGTCATATCAAGTTTTACAATACTACTAAGGTGTCACCTATCATCTATTGATATAATCTGAAATAAGATGACCCCTCCAACCTACTCCGATTCAATAGTCACCTAAAGTAGTGAATATTAATAGAGCCCCTTCCTCATTAATATATATATAGTTATTTTCTTCATTACTTGGTTTCCTGGCCCCATATTGAGCTTTCATAATTATGATATATCCAAAGGATATATGTATCATATATAGCTCAATTTTAAAAGGCCACATTTACTTGATGCCCAATGAGACCATGATCATCATACAGATTGAAAGCAGGCCCATGTAATATATGGCGACAACAGCTCAGGGGATGGATGCTAGTATTTATAATGTACATAGACAGAGCTTGTATAAGGTGCCAGTCACATGATTATATGAGGTGCACAGCACAAAAAACCCCCCAGTTTATTCAGAACACCAATACTAATAGATTTGGCGGACAGTCCAGCACTGTTCTTTTCAGGATCGATTTTAAAATATAATTTCTGATCATTTTTCATTCGAACCCGATCTCGATCCCAATTCCGATCCCAATGCAAGTCAATGGGATTTTTTATTAATCGGAGATCGGATTTTAAAAGCAATCCTATTCACTATACAGCATGGAATCTAACAATTGTTAGAATCCACGCTGTGTAGTGAATCACTAAAGTAGCCAGAGGAATTTTTTTTTAATCCTCTGGCTACTTAGTCCCCCTGGTGTCCACTTACCTCCAGAGATGGCTGGTCCTGTGCCCTATGCCTTCATTCTTTGCCTCCACGCTTTGCTCCACGAAGAGCAGCCATGCGTCCTCCTCCATGTTCTGGCTGCAAGCGCTGATGACGTCAGTCGCTGGCAGGCACTGCGTCGGGGCAGAGGTCACTCTGCAGTCAGTGCTCTTCTCCTTTCGCTGCCCCCTCCCTGCCAGGTTAGGAGAGTGTGGGCGGGTTAGTAGAGTGTGGGCGGGTACTGGGAGGGGAGATGTAACGTATCCCCGCCCTGTACCCGCCCACACTCTCCTAAGCCACAAGCCCCGCCAACCTAGCGTTTTAAACACTAACCTGGGAGGCGGGGCAACGAGGCAAGAAGAAGGAGGGCACCGGAGCAGCCATCTCTAGAGGTAAGTAGCTGCTAGAGATGTTTAGTTTAGCCTCCCATTCGAATGAATGGAGGCAGCCGGCGGGCAGGGGGTTAAGGCTGTGTGCCGGCTGCTTCCATTCATTCCTATGGAACTGCAGCGGAGCCTTCACACTGAGTATACAGCGTATACTCAGTGTGAAGGCTAAGCAAAGCATTGTGGGAAAAAATCACCGATCTCGATCCCACATAAAAAGATTGTGTTCGGAATACCGATTGCGATCGTGAAATTTTCTCTGAACATGATCGCTCAACCCTATCCAGCACCTTTATATGTGCACCACAGTAGTACCAGCACCCTATACAATAAACATAACAGGGCCTGGCTGCAGAAGGAGACCATGTGGATGTATTTTAAATTCACATTTGTGGGTTACTGATGCATTCTGAGTGATTTTTACACGTATGTGTGTTTGGCATTGCCGTTGTTACTTGTACATACATCGGTCTTCTCAATCCTTTATGCTTATTTGTTATTGTATGATGAGCAGGTTTTATTGATATTGCTCTATAATATACCTAATATATAGTTTATTTTATTATTCAGATTGTATGAATCTATGGTTATTATTGTTTATACTACATTGTTTGGCAGGTTCTCTTTAAGAATCTCATTATTCACAGGGGCTCTGCCATTAGAGCCACTTCTATAGATAGGACATAGGTGTCACATCCCTCGGGGTCCAACTAATGGGTCCCCTGCAATCAGGAGAGCCCCCCTGCATGTTCCATGTGAATGAAGCACTAGAGCACTTACATGACTGAAGCTCTATTCACTACTATGGGGCGCCTCCAACTGCAATCTCTAGCATCCCAAGCAGCATTGAAGTGAATGGTGCTTCATTCACATGAAGAATGCAGGGGGCTTCCAATCCTCTGTTCTCCTGATCACTGGCGGACCCACTGGACAGACCCCCAGCAATGTGACCACTTATTCCCTATCCTGCCAGCCGGTTGTATTACCCCTATTCCTTGGTATTCCTGACTCTGGTCCCTTCACTTGAGCTACTTTTATATGGTGATTTCTATACCTTCACGATTATGGGATATATTAACTATCTTCCCTGTCACTTACAGTAGTAAGGCTTTTGACTATTGCTCTTCGCATGTCCATGAGTGTCATAGGGAGCCATAATGGCTCCCTATGACACTCATGGACTTGCGAAGAGCTATGCAAGATCTTGTGGCTGCTTTTCGCTGAGATAGGGGGACATATATACAGTATTTCTGGAACTTGCCACCTTGGACAGGAGTATTGCCATTTGTAGGCCGATATTACTAGAATTTAAGGTCTAGGGCAGGGGTGCCCAATACATCGATCGTGATCTACCGGTCAATCGCAAAGGAAGTATGGGTCGATTGCAGACATCCTCACTATTAGACTGCTACCCGTTCTCCGTGTCTGCCAGGCAGCACTGCACCTCTTTTTATTTTTTTTTTTCTTTGAACCAGTGCAGGAGAGCTGCCGCTCTCCTTGCGCTAGTTCAGATGTCTACGTATCAGCGTAGGCGCCGTCATTACGCCGCCTACACTGATACGTAGACGTCTGACTGCCGAGAGAAGAGGATCGCGGGAGCAGCCGCAGCAGCAGCAAGATCGGTAAGTATTATAACTTTTTTTGTTTTATAACAGGCCGCTGCACATATGCACATACCGCTGAAAGTTGTCAGTGCAGGCCGTGGTCGTGCGGCCCATGGCCTGCACTGACTGCAGAGTGACCTCTGCCCCGACGCAGTGCCTGCCAGCGACTGACGTCATCAGCGCTTGCAGCCAGAACATGGAGGAGGACGCATGGCTGCTCTTCGTGGGATGTGTCAAGTGGAACTTCAGGTAAGTATAATTCTCGGGGTGTGGGGGCACTACTGTGATGCATATGATACTGAGTGGGATACTGTGTGGGGGTCTACTGTGGTGCATATAATACTGAGTGTAAGGGCCCTACTGTGGTGCATATATTACTGAGTGTGGGGCCTTCCTCCCCGCTCACACAGTACAGTGCTATAGGCGCTGCTGTGAAGAAGGACGTTCCTGACAGACTGTCAGAAACACCCTTCTGATCGTGAAGAGCTACAGTACCGGCACCGATAGCTCTTTACCTGGGGCACAGATCATGAAAGCCGGCAGTCGGCTTTCTAGCGGTATATAAAACTGCATGTGTCCCAAGTGATGAAAGGTCCTCTTTAAGAGGGACATTAAACTGGAGACAACTGGAGGGGGACATTAAATAATGGGGGTCACTGGAGGAGGACATTAAACAATAGGAGTGCAGTGATGGAAGTCCATAGCCTGGGGAACATTAAAGGGGGTGTGCAGGATAATTATGGTTGAAGGTAGGCATCGGACATACAGCTCTATAAATAGATGGTGAGACCAGTCCCCCAGCCTTCACCATACCTCACTCATTTCCCCCTCCTCTATCTGAGAGCAGGAAGCTAGGTGACATGTGTGATGCAGACACAGGAACAGCTACAGACACAGGCTCGCTCTCGTGCACTTAGCCCATCTCCCTCCCCCCAGTTGGTCAAACACAGCTAACTAGTTAAAAAAGTCTCAAAAACACATTTTTAGGGCTAATTTTTTCAAAAAATCCTGCGGGGGGGACCCCCAGACCCCCCATTCCCCTGGGGGGTAATCCATACCGTCCAGATCCCCCGGTAAGTAGGGCCTCGCCAAAGTCAATTGCCCAGGGCCCCGCAAAGCCTGGATCCGCCACTGGTCAGGACCATCAGATGCTCAGTCACCTCCACTGCAGCTTTGAACAGGTCGGTAATAACACATAAGAGGCCAATACTGCATAGCAAGTGTGGAGAAAGTCACATAGCAATAAATAGGAAAAACTTCCACACTGTAATAGTATAAAACTATTCTAGTTTATTAGTATCTAAATATAAAAAACATACAGATACAAATATCATCCAATACAAATATAAATATTGTGGGGAATCAAAGAGATAATAGTACCAGTGAACACCAAGGTGGTATGTGTAGTACATGGTAACACAATAAGTCATAGGTAATGAAAAGAGTATCTGCAAAAAGCAATATATAAGCCCACAAGACCATAGTATATATTATATGGCTACAAAGAGCCAAATATAATCACCAAGTGAAAGGTCTATCAGGCAATGACAAAGACAAATGCATGTCTTGTGGGCTTATATATTGCTTTTTGCAGATACTCTATTCATTACCTATTACTTATTGTGTTACCATGTACTACACATACCACCTTGGTGTTTCAAATAGATAGACCACCAATATCTGATAAGTGGGGGGTCTGACACCTGGGTATACCCACAGATCAGCTTATCAAAGTCACAGCTTTCACTTCACAATGACATCACATTTGTCATCTTCCCAATATGAATTTCTTAATACTATCGATATATATAAATGTTTCCACTATTTTAGCCTTATTTTAGAATTACTTGACTCCTTATCCTTATGCAGCATTAAAAACTTACTTTTCCTTTATTTATCTTTATAGCCCAAAATTAAGCTAAATTTATCTAGGATAATAAAAGACGGTTGTCCATAAACACATAAAGAGCCTTGTTTTGTTAAGTGGAGGAACTTTCAGAATTAATAAAAAGTCACAATCACATCGCCTACAATAACCTACTTCTAGTTTGGTGTTTTATTAATATGGGGGTCATTCTGAACATTTCTCACCAAAATTGGCATCAATACACTGATAGATTTCCACCATACAACTCTAAATCTGTAACTTGCTTTTCAACAGTGCATGATAAAAATGTCTTCCTGCAGCCACCACTAGGGGGAGCTCAGTACATAGGAAGTAATGCAGCTTCCACTAAACTCAACAGAAGCTGTAAAAACATCTTTACATTGAGCTCCCCCTAGTGATGGCTGCAGGAAACTGCTGTGGATCTATGTTAGAAAACAGTAGGATTCATTGTAGGATTTCCTACACTACTGTAAGTTTACTATCTTGCGGTTGCTTTTAGGAACTGTCATGGTTGTGTTGTTGCACTTCATAGTCTTTGCTGGTAAAGTGAATGCAAACACTATAGAGATTAATGGTGTTACATGCAAATGATAAGCAATTTGATACATTTCAGATGAAGTTGTAACTCACTTTGTACTTGAATATGATAATACTAATGTTATAGAATTGCTGAAATCCCACACCAGAGCTTCACTTAAAGAAAACAACCAGTGTCAGTGTGAACAATGCCCAGTAAAGTTGAATATATTGTAATTTTTACTCCCCTCCTAGGAAACAGCAATGTCAGGCCACCCGCTGCCAGTAGCACCGTCTATGACATCAAAAGACGACTATTATTCCATCATGAGCTCGGCCGGGGAAGTTTTGGAAGGGTCCTGCTGGCGGAAGATCCATCTACCCGCAAACATTTTGCTGTGAAGATCATCGAGAAAAGAGCCCTCCTTGCTGACAATGAAGAAGATCCGACGGTGGAGCGACGAATTCTACAGACAGCGTCCGGGAGCCCTTTCCTTGTACATGGCACTTTTGCGTTCCAGACCAAGGTATAAGATTGACTTCTTAATTATAAAATATCCTATATGTATAGCAGCACGTATTACCCCGCCATATAGACCCCACTGTCCATGGGTTTTATCCTCTAACATCTCTAACATTTCATCATTTTTCATTCGGAGAGGGAAACTGAATCCACGAACGCAGATGTGAACCGAGCCTAAGAGTTGCAAGACCTAAAGAACCATGATATTTAATAAATGATAGTAGGGGCCTCAATTATCAAAACTGTCTAGTAATAGAACTGACAGTTAGGCTTTTTATTTTACATTATTATTATATGGACTTTTAAACCCCAGCTGCTGCAGAACATCGTTTTAGTTGATTAATAGAAAACACAGATTCTTTTTAAAAAGAAGGTCTTTGGCATCTGAGGGGTGAATAATGATATTCTATAGCTAATAGGGCCCAGTACTGTATAATACATACTATGAGATGACCACAGAATACGGCATATATCATTTATCCTATAGCTATACTGAGCTATTCTGTAGTAAATGTATAGATATAATAATAATAATGGCCATGTAAATAAATATATCTATACGTTCTGTGTAACAGCGTCAACTGTTCCTCGGGATGGAGTACGTGAGCGGCGGCGACTTCAACACCTTCCTATTGATGATAGGGCAGGTTGATATTTACAGTGCAAGGTAAAGTTTTATGTCATTTCCATATCTGATCAAAGCTATAAAGGTAAGATATAAGATATTGTCACCTCCTTGAAGCTTTATGTGTCTTAGGGGTTCTGGTGAGGATTTGTTGTGCTCTCCTCAAGATATAACACACATTCATTGTTTTTTTGCCAGATTCTACGCGGCTGAACTCGTCTGTGGACTTCAATTCATCCACTCAAAGGGCGTCATCCACCGGTAACTACATTTAGGAGTGCTCACCTTACAATCAGCCATGTATTAGTAATAACTAATGGTAACATTATCTTTCCAAACAATAATCATTTCTTTCTCTATTTACCAGGGACCTCAAGCCCGAGAACATCTTGATGACTGCATCCGGGCACCTCAAGATCACCGACTTCGGCCTCTCAATCGACAACCAGCTTGAAGACCGAACAGCCACTGGATATGCTGGAACACCAGGTTACATGGCTCCGGAGGTGAGAAGAATGGATTTTTCCTAGGTTTTACTCGTAGTAACCTCATTAGTTATCTTGGACTATACACACAATCCTACATATGCACCTTAGAGTTCATCTACAGTGAATAGGACCTTCTAAAAATCATTCCATTCCAAAGCGCAAGACACACAAAACACAGCACAGTGCCCATAAGAGCACTATGGACCCTTTCTGTGCAGGTCTCAAGGTAGAGACCCTCACCCATTACATGTCAAAAGGGTGTGTAAATGTCGACATTCTCTTAAAATTAAAGGGGTATTCCCACGTCGCATGCTCACCAATCTTTGTTGCTGTAAAATCTTCTGTCTTCCTGCTTTGTTGCGTCATTGGTGGGCGGAGTTACATATGCAAAGCCAGTGGCGAGATGCCGCTGGCCCTGCGTGCACGCTCATAGACCAGTCTAGCCTTCACAATGCGAATACAGACCCGGCATCCGCATCTCTATTACAGCGGATGCCGGCTCTGTATTCGCATTGTGAAGTCTAGACTGGTCTCACCATCTATGAGCGTGCACGCAGGGCCAGCGGCATCTCGCAGCTGGCTTTGCATATGTGAATACAGACCCAGCATCCGCTTTAATAGAGAGGCGGAGTGTTAGACGCCGGCACAGATGCCTGCAACATCGCTATGCTCCTGCCCTGCATGAAGCCAGCAGCGGCAGAAGCGATGCTATTATTCCGCTCCTCCACCCCCCCTCCCCCCCTGAAATAGCAGCATTGCTCTTGCCGCTGCTGGCTTCATGCAGGGCAGGAGCATAGCGATGTTGCAGGCATCTGTGCCGGCGTCTAACACTCCCCGGCATCCGCCTCTCTATTACAGCGGATGCCGGGTCTGTATTGGCGGCCACTTCCCCCCAAAGGGTAAACTACCCCCCCCCCTCCAGGCTCGCTCCCGTGCACTTAGCCCCTCCTCCCTCCCTCCTCAGAGCAGCAGATACATCACTTGACTTATGACCAGATAAGTCAAGGGATGTGTAAAAAAAAAATGAACAAAGTAATATAGTGGACAAACAAAGCAGTTTTGCTGAAGCAATGTATTTAGGAAAAGTCTTACATTCACATTAACAAGCAGTATAGATAGGATCCTTGTGATGGGACAACCTCTTTAAGAAACCCTGAATATTATGGTGATAGGAACGTTGTGCAACAATTTTAGGAACTTAATATGAATTCTCTTCTCCATGATAGATTTTAGCTGAAGAGGAATACACTGCCGCAGTGGACTGGTACTCCTTTGGTGCCATCCTAGAAGATATGGACATCAGTGAACAACCAGAAGATTCGACACTCGAGGATTTATATTCGGGCTTTGATGATATCATAAGACAGGTCAGTAGTTACAAGGTATAAGTACTATGTATTGTACAATGGTATAATAGTGAACTCTATGACAGCGGATTGACGGACTTTTCAATAAAATAGTGATAAGTGTTTAATCGTCTCTATAGACTATATTTATGGGTTTTGCTTTATCATTTTAGCTTCTTCAGAGAGATCCAGCCAAGAGATTGGGCGTCACCGGAAACATCAGAGATCATCGATTTTTTCAGCATATCGACTGGATTGCCGTGGAAACCCTGAAACTGACTCCACCATATGTTCCTGTAGTAAGTATATATCTAAAAAAGGACTGCTGTTATTATTATATGGCATTCTTAGAAGAAAACATTATTTCAGTAATTTTTAATATTATCAAGTTTCCATCTATTATTTTAGTAGTATTCATCTAGAACAATGAGTTTTAAATGGGGACTGTTATAAAATGTTGTAATACTAATATTCCTGTTATATATCTTTCTCTTTTATAGCCACCGAAACTTCAGCATCATCCAAGACCGAAGAATCTGATGAAACTGGAAGAAGGACAGGCCAGAAGAACACCTTTATCATCAAAGGACCAGGCCATGTTCAAGGGATTTTCTTTTATCAACATGGAATCCCTTGACAGAACACCAGCTCTACAGTCATCTGAGTAAGCCGAACTTCTGAGCCTCTGGAAGACCACCTTGAAGAACAGTAGATTGGACATCTCTTCAATCAATACCCAGGAAGTACTGGAAGAATGAAGACCATGGAGACTCCGTGGGATCCGCAAAGAAGAACACCAAAGATGGAGAAGCCAGCAGATAAAATCCTGTGCTGGCGGTAAGTATCAGCGTAAATACATCTGCGCTTACTATAGTCATAGGCATGTGCCAATTTTTTCATGCCTACTGGTAATAGGATTTCCTCAAGCTCATGACAGCTCCAGCTCATGGTGCTGTCTTGGGCAAAGAGGAAATAACAAGGTGTGTGATGGCCGGCTATTAAGGGGTAAGGAGGAGGCCGGATTTTTTTTTTTTAAACTAACATCTTAGCACATGCCTATGCCCATTTTACCATTACCAGTAGCTGAATTTCCTCACACTCATGACAGTACTGTCATAGGTATGGGGAAAAAGGTGTGTGATGGCCGACTATTAAGGGGTAAGGTGGAGGTCGGATTATTTTTTTTTTTTAGCAAGCACTGCAGGAATGGAAAAGGCAGCAGATCCATTCATGCACTGTCAATAATTAGAAACACCAAAATATCTGTGTTTCTTTACATTCAAAACTTTTTTATACCTACTGGTAATTGTATTTTCTCGAGCTTATCACAGCTCCAGCTATGGTGCTGTATTAGGCATAACGGAAATAATAAATTTTGTGAGGTAGGGAGGACGATAGATTGTACTTCTTACACAAACCTCCCATCTATAGTGCCCCAAAAGGTAATAATGCCATCTTTGGAACAACATACAGTAACAGTACCCTAGTTTTAGTGACTCTTATAAATCCTGTGCATTACGTGTCACTTCTAAAACTTCTAGCTGTCCCAAACAGTATAATGTTTTCTACAGATACAACACAATAAGTGCTATTTTTAGTTCCCTCCATACAATAATAGAACTCCTTAGCTCTTGTTAATACTGTACTAATGTGTTTTTAAAGTCCCAGTAATGTCTACATCTATTTCAGTACTCAGTAATAATGCCGCCTTATATGTGTCCTATCAATGTCTCCACATTGCCCCAATTCCATCTGGACTCAGTAATGATATCTAGTTTGTGCCCAACTTAGTAATAATTTTCCACTGCATCCCCCCCCCCTCAGTAACATTGCTCCAATTTTTTCCCCATTCAGTAGTATTGCTCTGATGCACCATGTTAACTAATAATGCTCATCCCATTAGGTAATAATGCCCCAATTACAAACCTGCTCAGTAATAATGCCTATTCTTGTGCCAACACTCACCAATAGTGCCCTCTCATGTGCCTTTATTTACAAATAATATCAATATTACATGTGCTTATAATCATTAAAAATTTCCACTTATGCTCTTTCATTCTCTAATAATGCTCACTCATGAAGTTCCAGTCTTTAATGCTGTCTAATGTGCCTCCTTAGTTTGGTAATGCCCCCTTAGGTAACCCAAGGCTTTAAAAATGCCCCCTTATGTGCCCCAATATAACCATTATAGAACAAAAATAATTAGGTAATTCCAATCCCATGGAAAGTCCTTCCTCTCTGCCATTCCCTGCCTCTCACTGGCAGCAGGGTGTAGCTGTATGAGATTTATTTACCAATGTTTTCTGGACTTCTATGCTTACAAGGAAGGTTAGCCAGTCTACTTGACTACTAGGACAGCAAGTGGACTGCCGTGACTACTGATAAAGCTGGTGGAGTTTAATGTCACTAATGGGGAAGATATGGGGTCTCCCTTGTGGCTACTGGGACTGGTTGCCTTTTATAAGAACTTTTGGATTACAGGGGTTATGCCATAAAATGTATTTATCCTGTATCTATAGGATAAATACCTGGTTGGTGAGGGTTGGCGTTGGTGGATGGCATCCTTCTTTACTTCAGTGGTAGTGCCAGAGATAGCAGGATGCTATACTTCAACTGCCACCGACGCTCTCACTGAAGTGAATGGGAGCACCAATATACAGCTTGGGAGAAAAAAAAGTATTTTCAGAATATGTGGGGGTTTCAGTGTTCAGACCCCTACTGATCCAGTATTTAACCTAATGGGGATAAATATTTCAAGATAAAATACATAAAATTAGCACAATTTTTTACTACAATAGACAAGGGGAAGGAGCTCCCATGAACAGGTGCTCTATTCTCTATACATATAACATGTAAGGCTAGCCTGTTTGCATATGTATAATAAATGTAGTGCTGAAATGTGAACAGAGGTGACCCTTGGTTCACATCTGCGTTTGGTAATCCGTTCGGAGAGTCCGCATGGGGAACCCCTGAACGGAATACCAAATGCATTTACAAGTGCTGTGCAATGATAGCACACAGACCCCATAGGCTATAATGGGGTCCGTGTGTTTGCCACGCGCTGCCCGCATAAATCATGCGGACAGGAAATTAGATTGTGAACTACTTTCATGTCCGGTCCCTATATTCTGTGCGGAGATCTGGTGGCAAGTACATGGACCCCATTATAGTCTATGGGGATCCGTGGTCTTTTAGTGCACAGCGCTTGCAATTGTGTTTAATATTCCTTTGGGTGGGGGAGTCCCCATGCGGACTCCTCCGAACTGAATACCAACGCAGATATGAACCAACTCTTAGTTAGGTGATATAAATCTTCTCAAAGAGTTTTGTTGTAGGGACTACCAGATAGAACAGAGGAGAGGGATGCAGTATAAGCCATGGATGTGACATTATGAGGATCACTCCATAGGTCCTGTATAGAACAATAGTGGAAAATTCATAAAGTTATGAAAACATCTCGCATGGTTCACAAATTGCCTTTATGGAGACACAATATATGTATGGTTTTTGCTGTTATTTAAAGGGAGTATCAGGTTTCTAGTATTGTTGCTCTATACTTAACACAAGCCATCAATATTAGATCTGCAGAAGTCTGAAAACACACGCAGCTCATCTCACCTGTACCGAGACAGTGCTACTCTCAGCAATATTTACCTACAGCAAAATGCGCTGCTCACTCACCGTACAAACTGTACCAGCAAGCGTAGGTAACGCAGCACTGTCCTATAGAAATGTAAACTTTACCAAGAGCTGTGCTATCTCTGTACATGTGATCTGCAGGGGTTCCAGGTATCGGGCTCCCGCAGATCTAGAATACTAGAAACCAGATAATCCCTTTAATTTACAGCAAGCAAATTAGGACGAGGCTCAACAGAGGAAGGACTACTTTTCACTCTGGCTTATTGGCTGGATCCAATAATCTGATGCCGTTTCTCTTGACACACTGTCCTATAGTGGGCTGCACGTCTCTCATACTCTTAGACCTGAGTGGAGAAGGCTTACTTCCTTAACCGCAGTCCACTTCCCAGGTTGTTCTCCCTGTACCTTCACTCAGCTACCTAAGAGCTTTCACTTCTTGTGTCTCCCCTTCATCCTCATAGATTGTAAGCTCTTGTGAGCAGGGCCCTCACTCCTACTGAATTGGTGATGATTAATGTATTACTCTGTAATGTCTCATATTGTCTGTACCCCTGATATATAATGTGCTGCAGAATATTCTGTTCACTATAAAAATAAAAATTATCATTGTTACCTGAATAGAAGTGTCCTTTTTGATATTTGTATCGTTACTGGGAATTCCTATCTTATGGTATCTACAAGATGGGCATGGGTCCTACCTTTGGGACTTCTCTAGGACACCTCTGCCAAGAACAAGGGTCTTGCATCCTCCATTCTACCTGATGAAGTACCCGCCAGCTACTATAGACCTTCTCAGTATTGTAATACCCACAGAAGTGAAAGGAGAGAGCCATGAACATGGCGGAGACTTCTGATCTCAGTATATGTTAGTGTCCCACATTTATTGCACTTTGGCACAACCATTAGTAGCAGCATTGCATTATGTTTTTCTCCAACCTGATGACTAGTGCCAGGACAGGTGTAAGTTACAGTGCAAGTCTTAAAGGGATCCTATCATTAAAACTCAATTTTTTCTCACTAACTCGTAGGAATAGCCTTAAGAAAGGCTATTCTTCTCCTACCTTTAGATCTCTTCTCTGCGCCGCCGTTCGATATAAATCCCGGTTTTCGTCGGTATGCAAATGAGTTATCTCACAGAAGTCAAATTCTTTCCTGCCCAGGAAAAATATAAGCTTTGCCTCTCTCAGCAGGGTTGGAGATCTGGTGCCATCTTGTTTGTTCATATAGACTACAGTGGTCATGTTGTCTGAACAAACCTTCACAGCTTTGCAAAGTGAAGAATAGCCAGATAGACTGCTCTGGGCTCTTTGGACGTTCCCAACTCAGGTCTCCTCCAACGACCTTGCACAGTCTTGTCTTTCAGATGGGCTCCCCATGCCAAATGGGTTGCATCTATTGTCAACAGGGTCCACACTGTCGGGACCGAGGACCTTCCGTCTTTTGGGTGTATCACCATCTGAGGGAAAGACGGGTACTGGGAGAAAAGCAGATCTTCTTGTGCAATCCCTGTGGAGAGCCATTCCAGGTTCTCAACACTTCAGTCTGAAGGGGACGCAAATGCCATAAAGCCCAAGGGACCGCCCTGGCCGAGGATGACATCAGGCCGAGGACTCTCATGGCGGTGCGGATGGTAACTCGCCGGGTCCGAAATAGGAAGCGGGCGACAGCCTCTATACTCAACCTCCTTGGGCTGGAAGGAAGATCTGCATCAACTCTGGATCCACAATAAAACCCAGGAACTTCTTCCGGGTAGCTGGCACGATCTCTGATTTCTCCCAATTGACTATCCAACCTAACTTCTGTAGGAGGTTGATAGCTATCTGGAGGTGTTGGAGGATTGCAGCAGACTGAGCTTTATGAGCCAGTCGTTCAAGTAGGGAACGATGAATAGGCCTTGTAGTCTGAGGGTGGTGGCGACCGGAGCGACCACCTTGATGAATACGAATGGGGCTGAGAAAATGCCAACCGGCAGTGCGGTGGGCCATATAAATGGTGATTCTGGTAATGCTTCCTGTGAGGACTGAAAATAGGGCCCTGGAGATACGCGTCTTTGAGATCTAGAGTAATCATTACTTCTCCCTGCCAGGCACATATAGGCCATCACATTAGACATAAGTGCTCAGTCTATGCACTAAGCGTAAAGGGAATGCTGGAAGCTGCCACACCATTTCCATGCCTGTGACTGTAACACAGACAGGTACATACAGGCCATCGCAATAGACATAAGTGCTCAGACTATGCACTAATTATAAAGGGAATGCTGGAAGCTGCCACACCATTTCCATGCCTGTGACTGTAACACAGACAGGCCATCACAATAGACATAAGTGCTCAGACTATGCACTAATTATAAAGGGAACGCTGGAAGCTCCCACACCATTTCCATGCCTGTGACTGTAACACAGACAGGCCATCACAATAGACATAAGTGCACAGACTATGCACTAAGCATAAAGGGAACGCTGGAAGCTCCCACACCATTTCCATGCCTCTGACTATAACACAGACAGGCACATACAGGTCATTGCAGTAGACATAAGTGCACAGACTATGCACTAAGCATAAAGGGAACGCTGGAAGCTCCCATACAATTTCCATGCCTGTGAATGTAACACAGACAGGCACATACAGGCCATTGCAATAGACATAACAGAGTGCCCATAGCAAAAAGTATCAGTGCTTTTAGTTTGCACTAAACACAGAGGAAAGCTGGAGCTAGGACTCAGCTTACTTTACTGGACAGTGAATGAGCTGTGCACAGCTGAGCCATCAGAACACCCTGCAGAGCAGGTAAGACAAAACCTAAATCTTTCTCTCAGGAGGAAAGAAAAGGGAAAGAGAAAAGAAGGGGAAGAAGAAGGGGTTAACAGACACCTTTTTCCTACCCCTACAGGAGGCCACAGGCCTCCTCACCACCTGTCCGGTCACACAGGACAGAAAAAAACACGCAGGGGGGAGGTGCTTGGGCCCTCTTATAGGGTAAGCCATGATTAATTAATTGGCTAATTAAAAATCCGCCTGTCCTACCAGCACACAGGGGCAGAAATACCCCATATTGTGCCGCTGTAGGACGACAGGGAACTGATGTATACAAACTATACAAGTGGTTTTGTTTAAAGTACACATGGAGGGTAGATATATTGAGTGTTTATCTACTATCGTATATACTGGATGAAAGTATACAGCTTGCTTCTCAACCAATGGGACAGGTATATACTGTATACCAGTGGTAGGGAAATTGAGCCCTAAAAAGGGCTTTTGTGAAATTTAATGTCCGTTACTGTCAGGGGTGAACCTACCCCTTTTTCCGCCTGAGGTGAACTACAGAAAGCCCCCCCCAGGAGGGGGGCGGAGCGAAGGGGCGTGGCCGAGTGAGGGGGCGTGGCTGAGCTAAGGGGCGTGGCTTAGCGCCGTTCGCAGGCAGAGAGCAGGCACGGAGATGACCTGCTCTCTGCCTGAGCGTGAGGGGAGGCTGCTGGAGCAGCGCTGCTCCAGTGGCCTCCCCAATCCACCGCTCGGTGCTAAGCCAGTCCAGGACAGCTTGTCCTGGACTGGCTTAGATAATAAAAAATTCCGCCCTCCCTGAGGTCCTAACATAGCGCCGCCTGAAGCGCTCGCTTCAGGTCGCCTCATGGGAGGTGCGGCGCTGGTTACAGTTATCCATCACAGGATGAGAGCAACTTACGTTACATGAGAGATGCTGATGTAGCCCCTCCCTTTGGTATCCGCCTGCATTAATGTAAAAAACATGATGTAAGCTTTCTTCTGTAATTTTTTTTTTTTACTTTTCTGATGGAAGGAAAAGTCCTGCTCTTGGAGGTTCCTAGACAATGGGACCCTGGGAAACTGCACTTAACATTGAAATGGTGAAATCTGCTGTGAAAATCTGTAATGAAATGGGAACGTAGTGGATTTTTATATCTACTGCACGCTCTAAAACCTGCACCATCATTTTCCACAGTGGTGTAGAAAGCTATGTCTGAACTGGCTCTTATGTATGATGCAGTCTGTGCCCTACTTATGCTCCAAACATACAGAGCTGTAATCCACCAGATGATAAGACTTGCTGTGACTTTGATTGCAACTTCCAAAGTTTCCCCTTCACAACTCAAAAGGATCAAGAATACGGTGAGAGAACAGTGCAGCAAAAAATTGCAGGTTAACATGTCAATCTTTGGTTGTAAGTCTTGACTATGACTAAAAAAAAAAAAAAAAAAAAAAGAAGCTGCATTTCCGCAAAGGGGAATCTTAGCCATAGGTTATTGCTACATGGTGACGTGTCATGTGACCAAAAGCATTTTTTTGACATGTTGAAGATCTGCAGCTAGTTTGTACTAAAACAGCCAAATTACAATCAGAGTTCACTGAAAAGAGTAAAATATAACTTTTATTGTTCGTTTAAAATATCACCCAAGTGCTCTTTGTGAAAAAATAAAACACAAACCACAGGGTGTTGGATAATATGGGCATAAATTGATACTATGTTTGCCCTTAAATGTATCCAATCCCTTGGTGTCAATTTCCCATAACACCTGTTGATAGCTCAGGTCCCAACTATTGATGCTTATATACAGTCCTATGAAAAAATTTGGGCACCCCTATTAATCTTAATCATTTTTTGTTCTAAATATTTTGGTGTTTGCAACAGCCATCTCAGTTTGATATATCTAATAACTGATGGACACAGTAATATTTCAGGATTGAAATGAGGTTTATTGTACTAACAGAAAATGTGCAATATGCATTAAACCAAAATTTGACTGGTGCAAAAGTATGAGCACCTCAACAGAAAAGTGACATTAATATTTAGTAGATCCTCCTTTTGCAAAGATAACAGCCTCTAGTCGCCTCCTGTAGCTTTTAATCAGTTCCTGGATCCTGGATGAAGGTATTTTGGACCATTCCTCTTTACAAAACAATTCAAGTTCAGTTAAGTTTGATGGTGGCCGACCATGGACAGCCCGCTTCAGATCATCCTACAGATGTTCAATGATATTCAGGTCTGGGGACTGGGATGGCCATTCCAGAACATTGTAATTGTTCCTCTGCATGAATTCCTGAGTCGATTTGGAGCGGTGTTTTGGATCATTGTCTTGCTGAAATATCCATCCCCGGGGTAACTTCAACTTCGTCACTGATTCTTGAACATTATTCTGAAGAATCTGCTGATACTGAGTGGAATCCATGCGACCCTCAACTTTAACAAGATTCCCGGTGCCGGCATTGGCCACACAGCCCCAAAGCATGATGGAACCTCCACCAAATTTTACAGTGGGTAGCATGTGTTTTTCTTGTAATGCTGTTTTTTTTGGACGCCATGCATCATGCCTTTTTGTATGACCAAACAACTCAATCTTTGTTTCATCAGTCCACAGGAACTTCTTCCAAAATGAAGCTGGCTTGTCCAAATGTGCTTCTGCATACCTCAGGCGACTCTGTTTGTGGTGTGCTTGCAGAAATGGCTTCTTTCTCATCACTCTCCCATACAGCTTCTCCTTGTGCAAAGTGCGCTGTATTTTTGACCGATGCACAGTGACACCATCTGCAGCAAGATGATGCTGCAGCTCTTTGGAGGTGGTCTGTGGATTGTCCTTGACTGTTCTCACCATTCTTCTTCTCTGCCTTTCTGATATTTTTCTTGGCCTGCCACTTCTGGACTTAACAAGAACTGTCCCTGTGGTCTTCCATTTCCTTACTATGTTCCTCACAGTGGAAACTGACAAGTTAAATCTCTGAGACAACTTTTTGTATCCTTCCCCTGAACAACTATGTTGGACAATCTTTGTTTTCAGATCATTTGAGAGTTGTTTTGAGTAGCCCATGATGCCACTCTTCAGAGGAGATTCAAATAGGAGAACAACTTGCAATTGGCCACCTTAAATACCTTTTCTCATGATTGGATACACCTGGCTATGAAATTCAAAGCTCAGTGAGGTTACAAAACCAATTTTGTGCTTCAGTAAGTCAGTAAAAAGTAGTTAGGAGTATTCAAATCAATAAAATGATAAGGGTGCCCATACTTTTGCACCAGTCAAATTTTGGTTTAATGCATATTGCACATTTTCTGTTAGTACAATAAACCTCATTTCAATCCTGAAATATTACTGTGTCCATCAGTTATTAGATATATCAAACTGAAATGGCTGCTGCAAACACCAAAATATTTAGAACTAAAAATGATTAAGATTAATAGGGGTGACCAAACTTTTTCATAGGACTGTATGTTTGATACATATGGGTTACATGTAGCTATTTACTGCAGTGGGTGGCAGAGTTGCCGTATATAACCAACAAACCCCGCAGCTTCCGTTATAGATATATTTAAATGATATCCCCACTGAAGTTGTCACGCATAGCTCCCAACTCCTCTATGTTGGAGATAAATAACCATGTGACCATAAATAATTGAGCTAGTAAGATCGATTCTTTATATCATTTACTCGCTAGCCATATGAAACAAGGCGCGGTGGCCATCTATCACTATCGGTCCATCTTAGACCAGGGCTCTCCTCAAAGGGGCTCGATGTCCAGCCGATAGAGGGACCATCCACCCACCGACCGATTTGGACCGAGAACCGGAGGACCCCAGATAAAACAGCGCTGAGGTAAACCATTGTCTTGCCATTATATTATCTGGGCTCCTACGTGATCTTGTTCCTGTGTCGATGGGAGGTTAGTCGCTGCATGTTTTGTATAACACCTTGTGCCCTGTACCTTTGTACATAGACGGAAGAACCCTATGAGGGGATATGTTGTCTGTAGAGAGCATCGAACTGGTCCTGATAGGCGCTTGCATGGTGGGTTTAGCAATATTCTTGGCATAAGTTTGTGTTCGAATCTATAAGAGTTCCCCGGAGCCTTGGTCACCCCTTGATCCCTAAGAGTTAAATTGCCCTAGACCCCTCCCCTCAGAAAGAAAGAGAAAGAAAGGAGTTTGGAGCTAGAGTTCGTGTCCTAAGTGACCCCGATAACTTTCTGTGACTCAACTCCAGGAGCCCAGAGCCAGAGTTTGTGTCTTAGCAGACCCCGATAACTCTCCGTAGCTCTCTGTGATCTCCGTACTTCCGGGACCAGAGTTCGTGTCTTAAGAGACCCCGATAACTCTCCGTAGACGGCCTGGACAGCGGCTGCGTAGCTAACAGCCGAAATGGGGGTGGGACCTACAAAGATATGGTTCACCCCACTGAAATTAATAGAGGAAGGGGAAGGGAAAGAAATAGCTGAATTAGCTTAGAAAGTTTTCAAAAAGGCTGGGGTGAAAAAGGATGGCATTTCGAATGGAGAATTTTGGGAACAATTTAGATAAGACCATGCAGGCGACCTAAGGGCAAAGAATTTGCAAAAAAGCATCCATAGTATCGTAGATCATAGTGAGAGAGTCAGGAAAGAGAACTGGCCCACAAAGGGTGCTCCGAGATGATGCCTGACAAGGCAAAGCTAGCCCATTCCATGAAGCCCCCTCCTTATGAGGGAAAAGGAGAAGGTGTATGGACCTGTCCCCGATGTGATGAGAAAAACCCAGATTGGAGATGAGTAACTAAGATGTCAGCTATAAGTGATTGAGTGTAACATCACTGGTATGATGCTTGAAATTCTGCATATATGGTTCAATTTGTAATTGCTAATGTCCATTATGTTAATAAACAATATTAGTATTTGACTTTTATGCCTTTGTAAGGAGAATGTGATGTTTCACAGTGGTTGAGACTTTGATAAGAATCTGGTAAAGAAAATGTTAAAGTCTAGCAGTTTGCTCTTAAAGCAACTTCAAGTATAGTTTAAGCGGTTCTGAACATCTGTGATAATTAGAGTGAGGTTTGCCATGAAAATATTCAAAAATTGCACAAAAATATTAATATGTAATTTTGGTGTCAGTATTAACTTCTATCTGCTTGAATTGTCTTCCTATATCCCTGTATTTCTGTAGAGAGCAATCAAAGCATTTAACTGACTGCGAAGAGTTTCAAGGTTGTTTTATCTGATAGATTACTGGGGAACACAGAGGAGTTGAAACTTGGCTTTGTGCCACCACAAGAGTCCACAGTCTATGTGTCATATCTGTTTTTGTCCAAAGGAAAATCATTTGGTACAAAAGAGTTAACCTAAGTAACATATAATGACAATGTGTGTGCAACACTCAGGAGGGCCAGGGCTGGTATCACGGGTAATATATATCCGATGTGGCCAGCTTTCAAGGGGGGTCCCTGGGTCCCGAAAGCGCACAATATCTCCTTTTTGATGTCCCCAACTACCCTCCCCCACGTGATATCTGACAGTGACAACAGACAACCAGGCTTCGGGGGTAATCGTTGCTTTTTTTACTAGCAGGACGAGTTGATACAAATATACAGATGACAGAGTGATTCTTCACATACAATACAGCGATCTTTATAGACAGTGTCCACTTAATCAGGTGATGGAGCTTTGAGCAAGAATACCTTGGGCTTGGTTAACTCGTAGTTGCTTGGGAAGTTAAACTTGTATATACTTGTAAGGATGGCCTGTATCCAGGGGGTTAGACCTCAACAAAGCTGGGTACACGTATATAGAAGAGGAGATACAAGTTATCGACGGCGGGCGACCCTCAATTTCCGTCGAACTAGCCATGGGCTCCTTAAATATAGATTTGTCCCAAAGACTTACTTGAATAGATACGTGTGGAGTTCCCAGATGTATGGATAACAGGACGGCCTACTCGTAGAGACGTGGAGCTTCAGAGGAAAACACTCTCTGAGGAACATCTTGGAGGCAGAGGAAAAGACATCTCTGCTTGGAGATTCAGGAGAAAGTATTCTATGAGAAGAATCGTGGGTACAGAGGAAAAGACGTCTCTGTTACAATTTCCCGGAGAGTTAGCTGCCATTTTTACAGCTTCCTATGTGCTCAGCTCCAGACCTAAGACAAAAGACCAAAAAGTCCCCAACCCCATCTCTAGAGAGGGCGGTCACTCAGCCCCGCCTCCAGGCCAGCCAAGCATCCTTGAGTGGTCCTGGAGGTCACCTAATTATAATGGACACTCCCTGTACAGTGCCAGCTCATATTACATTACAATGGTAAATATAGGCAGGTGTAGTACACAAAAACATCCACAAGATGGCGCATATAGACCCCCTGTGTGTGCTGGCTCTGGTGAAATATAGAAGGGATGACGGGGGAGGAATTTTTTTACCTTATATGCAAATGTCCATACCATCTCGGTCTGCACGGACTACTAGAGGGAATTGGACTAGCAGTACCAGGACATTACATGTGCAGGGATATCCAAACATATGATGTTATGGTCATGTCTTATGTGAGTTTACTGTTTTGTCTGTTATTGTAACTTAAACTGTTGACAGTGCTGATTTTTACTTGTTTGTTTTTGTATCTATGTGAAATCTAGGGGAATAGAGGGATTTCATATGTGACCATCTACATCTTATATTCTATTCACTGACGCTGCCCAGTGTTCACTCCCTCTCCCGTGCTGGAAACTGTTATCTATAATGAGATGGAACTTCTTCTCTGTGTGTTATCCAATAGTTATGTGTTGGAACTTATGTTGTAACTTTATACCCAGTCATGTTATGCTAATTATCCTAAACATATCTAATTTACCATTAGAGACCGGAATCCATATTATTTGTTACATATTTGTACCTCGTGATTGTATATTTTCCTGAGCTGACTCAGATCACGGTTGTGAGGGAAGGTAACTCATCTGGTCTGTGCCGTATTTTAATCTTTGTATATTAATCTTTATAATTTGTATCATACAGAAGTGTGCACAATATCACACTAGCTTCCGTTCTCTTCTTATGTAGTCACTGATCCGACATACAATTGTCTTAGAAAAGCATTTGGTGTTGCCTTCTTTAAAGCCGTACCCAACCTTTTAAGATAGTTGGGAAAACATATGGTATCAGAAGTGGGGTACGGTAGAAGGTTTTTTTGTTAGGACTGTGTTGTTAGCAACATTTTGACTTTAAAAGTTAAATTTTAGGAAAATTCCGATAATCTGGAATTTTGAGACCTCCATCCAATAATCCGAAATATAGTGTGAGATTGTGCTAAACATTTATATCTTTAAAAAGAAAGAGGTTGTAAATACATTTGTTGACATTCCAGCGGGCTCCCTATGTATTTTGGTCAATGAGTGGTCACAATGTGTTGGGTTATGTGACTCATGGAATGAATAGTTGAAAAATGTTGATGTAATGAAAAGATGCCAGAAAGTGGCATGAAACAGGAGGTTTAGGTATGTTGCCTAAGTTTAGGATGTCAAAAATATGGAACTTAGAAAGTTGAAACATAAAGTGATGTGATAATATGCACATGATAGGAGGGTTAGCAGATTTTGGGTTGAAGCAAGTGAAAAGATTGCTCCAGCAAGTGAAAAGATTGCACAAGAAAGTGAACATAGGTTGTTATAAGCTGATTGAAACTAAGATTGTCCCCCATTGTGTAAAATTGTCATGTAATGATGTTTTGGGGGTGGGTTAGGAAAAAGAAAAAAAGAGAGAAAACTTCCTTTGTGTCTATACTAAGAGAATTAGAAATCACTCCCATATCTGCTGTGTAATGTTCCCTGTATATGATTTTGTTGTGTGACCAGGAAATTGATTTGATCCTTCAGTTAATGTTTCTGCTTTCTCTGCTGAGATATATATATATATATATATATATATATATATATATATATTCTGAATATGTGCCTAACCTTATTGCATTGATGTGATGAGATTATATAAATGTGTTTCTGTTTCTTTAAGAGAGATTGCTGAAGTCTGTAGTCCTACACAAGACACAGCTATGAGATACAGGGGGGGAATGTCCAGCTGCAGCTATGAGTGGGATAGGCAGCTATGTGAGCTGCAGCATGATAAGATAATACTGGCTCTTCTTGTATTGTCTGGCTTTCACCTTGCAGAGACTTTGTATATCTCTCTCACAGAACATGAAGTGATTTTGGGAAAAAAAAAAAAAAAAGCAGAAGATCAAAAGCCATTGTTAATGAATATTGAATTGTAATTAAAGGTTATTTTTCTCAGGTCCAGTCCACGTACATTAAATTGTGCTAAAGTTCATTTCTCTGACAAGTCACATTTGCTTGCTGCATTAGAAGGTTTTTGTTTTGTTTTTGTTTGTCTGTTTTTTTCCAGGGGGGAAGTAAAGACAACTTAATTTTTTTTTTTTCTTGTTAATAAGAACCTACTGATAACTTTTTGATTGAGCTCTATTATAGATGGTCTTGGATTTGGGAAAGATGGTGGATCCTGCATCAGATATGCCACAGTCATCGAATACGAGGTAAACCAAGCTTAAGGAGGCCTATTATGGGACTCCACAGGTCTCAGTTCATGAGAAGCCATCACTGGAGGGGGTACAAGGCCTGAGGGTAGGTGTTTGCTATAGTAGGACTATTGTCCAAGCTGGAGAGCGAGAGCTTTTTGTAAGGTTAATATTAAGCCTAAAAGGATTTCCAGTCTGTTCAGGTAGTGATGGAGACCCTGCTGCCCCCACACAGGTGGGTATAGTCGAAAGTCAGGACACACACCAAGGCTGATATGAAAGGAAGTAGAGGTAACATGTGGGCAGACACTGCCACTAACCCATCTGCAGAGGCCTAGGGGACATGCCTCACCACAGGGGTCACCATGCTAGACCCAAACCTTTTAGCTATCTTTTCAGGTTCTAAAACATTGCGGCACCAAAAATGGTCCAGGAGGAAAGAAGACTTGGAAACAGCACGGATCAAAGAGGATGAATAAGTCCTGATGTCCGGTGGTAAGAGAGTATTTTTACTGAGAGCATTTGCCCCCACTGATGGCATAAGCAGATCATTACTAAGTGCGGTGTTTAGTAGTAGCCATGTGTGACCTGGTGAGTGGAGGATGGGCGGCTGCAGGATTTAGCATCACTACATCAGATATATGTGAGTCATACTTGAAGCCCTTGGTCCCTTCCAGTTCCTGCTGATAACCAGTACAGCTGTGAGATTATAAGGAAAGTCTTGTTATACTGATAGAGGATAAGGATCCTGAGAAGGAAACCTAAAGGACTATTGGACTGTTGGATCAATGGACTATATCACTGCGGCCAAGGAGGGTTGTTTTAGATTTTCGGGACATTGACCCTGATGAAAATTTAGTGAGTATTAGTATCCCAGACGTGACTGCACAGTGGATGGTGAAGAGGGAATATGTAAGCTGTGCGGAGAACATTGCAAACACCAAATTCCCTACTATGTTCCAGTAGCTCCTATGATTGGGGGAGTCACTCTGGGGGTCACTCTGGGGGTCACTTCTGGTGTCTTTTCCCTCATAAGCTGTAAATCTGGGGTGTCCCCCTGATATTCGCTCGCACAGTTTATATATTCCCTACATGACGCAGCCAGTTGTGTTCTAATGATTTGGCTATTTTGCGGGATTTTGTCTTCACATTGCTAGATGCTATATTTTCTTTATTTTTCTGGTGACGCGGCCATATAAGGGCTTGTTGTTAGCGGGATGTGATGTATTTTTTAATGACACCATTTTTGGGTGTCTACAACTTACTGAATACATTTTATTAACTCTTTCTTGCTGGATTTAAAAAAAAAAAATCAATCCTGGCATTGAGTTTTACATTTTAAATTTTGCGCCATGCAGCGTACAGTATAAGTAACATGTGTCCTTTATTATGCGGGTCGGTACGGTTACGGCAATACCTCATTTATGTTATTTTTTTATGCGATACTAATTCTGCAAAACAAAAACACATTTGGGGACATAAATCAATGTTTTTTGCATCACCATCTTCTGAGAGGCGTAACATTTTTATTTTTCGGTTGACAGTGTTGGTTGAGGGCTTATTTTTCGCGGGACAATGTGCGCTTTTTATTGGCACTGTTGTGGGGTGCATATGACTTTTTGATCACTTTTTATAGCATATTTTATAGGATGAGATGGCAAAAAATCATTACTTCCGGCGAGTTATTTCCATTTTTTTTTCCGACGTTCATTGTGTACATTAAATATTACTTCAGTTTTATTGTACAGGTTGTTACGGATGCGGCGATACCAAATATGCATTGCTTTTTTTAATTTTTAGTGCTTTTTTTTATATAATTAATTTTGTATAGAAAAAAAGGAATTTTTGGACTTTAGAACTTTATTACTTTTTTCAAACACTTTTTGTTTTTCTTTTAAAACTTTTATTTTAACTTTTTCATGTATCCCTTTAGGACACTTGAATCAGTTGATGCTTTAATCGCCGCGGGGGGTGCCGATCAGCTTCAATTGCCGGCGGATCCCTTTCGATCGCGCCGTGATGTTTCACGGCGCGATCGAAAGGGTTAACACGTCCAGCCAGACTCAGTTCCGACTGGACGTTATGGAGGAAGGGGTTAGGTGTTAGTAACCCCTTAGTGGTTAGTGTCCACCCCCGCACCCCTCCCCCCGCCAGCAAGGTACCTAAAGGCCGGACGTATTTCGGCAATAGTCCGGTTTTTAGGTACCAGCACATGAGGCCGTAAATTTACGTACGGCGGTCCTCATGTGGTTAAATGAGGTTGACCTTTTGCATTGGAATTCCAAGACCATTATGATATCACTAGAACATGATGACATCACAATGATGTCATATGCAAATGAGGTTGACCTTTACTGCATATTTAAAAGAGGTTGACCTTTTGCATTGGAATTCCAAGACCATTATGACATCACTAGAACATGATGACATCACAATGATGGCAAAGGTATAAATTGACCTGACACTACCGGAGCTGCTCAGAGGATGCTGACAGATGAAGATGGTCCATGCTGAGGCGAGGACTACAACAGGTAAGTACTATAGGGAAGATTTAGCCCAGTACTATAGGGGGCATGCATGCTGGGGCGGGGGAGGACTACAGCAGGTATGTACAGTAGCCCAGTACAGTACAGTAGCAGGATTGGGGAGACCCCAGTGGATATGTCCGGATTGGCGAAACCCCAGTGGATATGTCCGGATCGGCGAAACCCCAGTGGATATGTCAGAATCAGGGAGGCCCCAGTGGATATGTCAGGATCGGGGAGGCCCAAGTGGATATTTCAGGATCAAGGAGGCCCCAGTGGATATGTCAGGATCGGGGAGGCCCCAGTGGATATGTCAGGATCGGGGAGGCCCCAGTGGATATGTCAGAATCTTGGAGGCTCCACCCAATCTGATAAGCCACACTCACTAGAAATTGATGTTTGTGCAAATGTCGGCAGAGCCAAAATTTTTCATTTTAGTAACTCCAAACAACCTTAGATTAATTCTCCCATGGAACATCACTAGCTCGTATGACATCACAAGGCCATGTGACATCACAGTCAGGATGCAGTGGAGAGAAATCATTTTGATTTTCCCTTTGTTTTTGTTTTTTATTTGCAGAAGTTCTTTACGCAAGATCTTCTCAACACATCAACAATACAGGTATTAGACAAGGGAATGGAGGGTTCCTTCCTTTAGCTTGTAAGCTCCTTGGAGCAGGGCAGACATTAATGATGGTTTCCTTTAGTTTGTAAGCTCAGAAGAGCAGGGCTGGTCTTATCATGGAAGGTTGGAAGGATCTCTCCGGAATAGATTAAGTTTAGGAATAGATTAAAGTAAATAGGCATCTTAAAGAGGACCTTTCATGGGTTTGGGCACAGGCAGTATTATATACCGCAGGAAAGCCAACAGGGCTCTGAATTCAGCGCACTGTCGACTTCCCCCATCTGTGCCCCAGGTGAAAAGCTATCGGTGCCGGTACCGTAGCTCTTCACCGTCAGAAGGGCGTTCTGTCAGGAACGACGTCCTTCTCCACAGCAGCGCCTATCGCGCTGTACAGTGTGAGTGGGGAGGAACGCCCCCTCCCCTCCTGATAATACTCGTCTATGGACGAGCACTGTGAGAAGAGGGAGGGGGCGTTCCTCCCCGCTCACACTGTACAGCGCAATAGGCGCTGCTGTGAAGAAGGCACAGATCGGGAAAGTCAACAGTGCGCTGAATTCAGAGCACTGTCAAATTTCCAGCAGTATATAATTCTTCCTGTGCTTAAACCCATGAAAGGTCCTCTTTAAAACTGACTTTATTGGCAGGAATCCTCTCTTTTAGTCTAGGGCTAATGATGACCAGGATGGCTCCTATCTCTGAGGTTGGGGCTACATGGCAGCTTTGGCTGCAGCATATGTCATGTGGTTGGAGATTACAGTGTTAGGGCTTTTCCATTTAATGGAAGTGAATGTGGTTGCGTTGTGACAAGCACGTAATCTGCTATATTCTGGCAACGGCTTCAACTGGTGGTCAGACCATCATTGAGCCCTTGTGAGTCATCGAGACAGAACCACATTCACGTTACTGGCGGTGATGCCGGAATTTGACCACTACACAGTAGTCTTTGACTGTGTGATGTGTGTTGTGGCTGACGTTGCCGTGTAGCCGCCCCTGCCCCGCAGATAAGCAGCCATCATGGTCATCATTTATTATGTATCATCATAGAGAGGATTTCTTACTAGTCTGTAAGCTCTCCGAGGCATTTGGTTATTAATATAGTTGTAGTAAGTCCATGTGCCTCACGCTGGGTTGGGGGTAGGGGACTGGTGGGTATGGGGGTGGGCAATGTCAGGCATTTGGTTATTAATATAGTTGTAGTAAGTCCATGTGCCTCACGTTAATAGCAATTAACCCCATCATGTTCCTCATATAAGGGTTGGAGATTATAATAAAGGACCTTAATGATGAAGATACTTAATTATTAACTCCATATGTCTCATATATCAGTAACCTTTATGTAAAGCACACAGAGGTTAATGTGAGGGCCATGATGGGGTTAACTGCATTCAGCGCACTGTCTGTTTTCCCTTTATGTGCCCCCGGTGAAGAGCTATTGGTGCATTTACCGGGAGCTCTCCACTGTCAGAAGGGTGTACCTGACAGACTAGCCGGGAACGCCCCTCCTGATAGTCTGTCCGTAGCACTGTACTGTGAGGAGTCATTCATTACCGCCCAACCATGACACTGAGCTGTGAGGAACGCCCCCCCCCCACCTGACAGTACCCGTCCATAGACTAGTACTGGGGTGTTCCTCACCACTCAGCGTCATACCTACCCCTGATATATACAGTATGTTACTATATATATATATATATATATATATATATATATATATATACATTGTGAGCCTTCGGGCAGTATTTCTAGACTGTAAGCTCTTCGGAGCGGGCGTCAGGTTTCTGGTCAGCAGTAGGCAGATGGATAGACATGATCCAGGGTTATATCACCGATCGCCATATTTGGGGTCAGGAAGGAATTATTTTTTCCCCTGAGATGTAGATCTCCGGGGTTTTTCTTTGCCTTCTTCTGGATCATAGGGTTGTGGTTCTTATCTCAGGACCTTATTTATGGATGGTCAGATGGACTATCACAGGAGCTCAGACTCCATGGACCTGAGATAAGAACCACAACCCCCATCATTTAGTAGGATATAATACAAGCCCTTATTATTAATAATGGCTCCTCTGCTTATTGCTAATAAAAGGTATAAAATTAGTTTTTCCCATGTCCTCCGCGTCTCCTCAATCATTCACTGAAAAAATAGAAGAGGTCAGAAGTTTACCTTTAGGTTACATTCATACGGAGTTTTGTGGCGCTGATTTTGCCACAAAACTAGTGTGAAGAATCAGCGCTGTAAAAACAGAATCCCATTCAGTTCAATGTCTAACACGCGTAAGACGGAACCCATTGAACTCAATGGGATTCTGTTTTTACAGCGCTGATTCTTCACACGAGTTTTGTTGCCAAAACAGCACCACAAAAGTCTGTGCGAATGCCCCCTTACTGCCATTTAGTTAGACAGCTTTGCTTTGTTATGGTAAGTTCACATGGAGTTTTTTGGTCAGGATTTTGAGGCCGTATCCGGCTCAAAATCCTGACCAAAAAGATGTCTCCCATTGAAATCAATGGGAGCCACTCAGGAGTTTTTTTCGGGAGCCGTTTCTTCCGACTCACAGAAAAAAGAAGCGAGGTGCTCATTCTTCAGGCCGAGTCGCCTTACAATTCGGCCTGAAGACACTCCCTCCTCCGGACTAGGCCCATTCATTAGGCCTAATCCGGAGAGGAGTGCGCGGCTGGATGATGGTGCAGTGCACCGGCTTTCAGTCGCGGCCACCTGTCTTTTGGTCCGGAACCTGAGGCGGCCTCCGCCTCAGGTTCCGGACCAAAAATTGTCATGTGAACTTACCCTTAGTTAAAGTAGGGACTCGCAAGAAAATGAGGACCCTTGACGTGGGTTGCGAGCTTACATATTTTTGCCAAAATATTTTTTCGCACCTTATTTTTGGTTTATTTTTTTTTTAAGAACAATTTAATAGAACTTTTTTACATTTTGGCAAAACTATAACCAATACCTCATTCTCCAACTGATTTTAAATAAAAGTTGTTAAAAATATGTTTTTGTGTTTCAATTTGTAAAATGTTTAATGTGAAGAAATTTCTGCAGTTCTGTGGACATTGTATGAGCTGAGCTGCAGTAATGTCTTCACAGAACGTGAGATGTGAGATGTGGACCAGGCCTGAGAGGTGGATTAGAAATGATTCTTGTGGAGAGAAAAATCCAAGATTTGGCCATTTCTATGAATGTTATAACGTGATGCGAGTCTACAATTGTCAAATATATAGACCTGCCAGGTCTCTACCTGTATACTATTACATTGTAGGATCTCTGTAGATCAATGTCTGTCAATCTCAGCCTATATAGGGCAGCCAATAAGTAGTGGTCCCACCTCTAGAAGGAACCAGACTAGACCTGGTGAAATGTAAGAAATGTTTCTAAGTCAGGATAATAGAGGTAGCTGAATAGAGGGATAACAATAGGTCTAATCATAAGCCAAAATAAGTGTGTACATTGACTGCAGCCCCCGCCACTAAACAGCACTGCTGCATTTCATATTTTAACCCCTTCCTGCACCCCACAGCTCCCTCCCACACAGTACACCCTGCACCCCACAACTCCCTCCCACACAATACACTCTGCACTCCACAACTCCCTCCCACACAGTACACCCTGCACCCCACATCTCTCCGACACAGTACACCCCACATCTCTCCCCCACACACAGTACACCCTGCACCCCACATCTCTCCCACACAGTACACTGTGCACCCCACATCTCTCCCCCACACAGTACACCCTGCACCCCACATTTTGAAGACGACACAGATATGTGAACAAGGTCAAAATAAAGCTGGTTATGTATGGACTGTAGACTATGGGAAAGGAAAGATGGGTACTGTGAGATATGAGGTTGTGCTAATAAACGTAACCTTTATGAGATCTACATCTCTCCCCAACACAGTACATCGTGCACCCCACATCTCTCCCCCCGGCAGACCCCACAAGACAACTGCTCAGGAGGAACGTTTGTTGATTAGAAAATCAAAAGCCAGCGCCTCTTCCACTGCACCCTCATCCTAAATATAGCGTTGGTTGCAGAATGTGGTCAGTTCACTTCATTAAGACTTCACTGACATAAAACTAGTGAGGGTGTTCTGCATCCACCCATCCTTTTCTAGATTGGGGCATCTGTCATGTTTCGGCAGGTTTCAGATTCCTGACTGAGCTTTATAGTGAAAACAAATGCCCATAGACCTGGATATGACCATATAATAAACCTCTATACGCTGTATATTCCTATAGAGTAATGTTCAGTCTTCTGTGTAGGCCATAAAGACATCTATGGTACCGAATTATAAAGCTACAATGAAATCCAACATCCATATTCTGGAGGCTTAGGCCATTACAAAGGGCTACAATATCATAGGCCCAGACCAGGGAACACATGGACACATTTTGAAGACGACACAGATATGTGAACAAGGTCAAAATAGAGCTGGTTATGTATGGACTGTAGACTATGGGAAAGGAAAGATGGGTACGGTGAGATATAAGGTTGTGCCAATAAACGTAACCTTTATTGGATCTATATATATACATATATATATATATATATATATATATATATATATATATATATAAACTTAAAATCTGTAGTAGTCTGCTCTATACAAATCCACAATTCTCGCCCAATTTGGGTGAAATTTTGAACGCCCCCTCTCCACCCACAGTAGCAGAATTCTGTGCAAGCTAAATCTTGCTAGCATAGGGACGGATTATAACAACAGCGCCAAAGAGTCGCTGCTAAAGGGGCCGCACCACCACACACAACACACAAATAGCTCGGACACCATATCAACATCACACAGACAGCACACATACACCAACCCACAAGCACAACACCACACAAACACTAGACCACTCTAGACACACACAACACCAACACCACCCAATAAATACCACACACGCGCATGCACGCAAGTACCACACACGCACACAAACACACTCAGATGGATGCACACTACACACACGGACGAACAGAGCACATGCGTACTCACACACAACTACCACACACATGGACACTTGCACTGCGCACGCACAAACACATGGATCATATGCGCACATACACGCATACATATACACAGACCACACACGTGCATGCACGCATGCACTGGCATAACAAGTCTGGTATCCTTAGTGGCTGTTTTCACACTGCAGTATTTTTCACGGGCCTCCAGGCCATGGATTTGGCGGTTCCATAGACTTCTTTGTGCACAAAGCTGTGAATTTTGCAGGCTCCATAGAAGTCTATGGAGATGTAGAATCTACGGCTCGGAGACTGTAATGTTACTGTAGTGTGCAAGCAGCCTTACTGAGCAGCAATATTGGTCAGGTGAAAACAGCCTGATAGTAAGATTGTCATTATTTCTTACTATACAGGGAGCTTTCATCACTGAAGCCCGACAATAGATAGTTGTGTAACTGGAATCCAATTTTACTCTTTTGTCTGTGAACTACTTATAAATTACATTGGAGGGAGGGGGGAAGGGCTGCACTATATTGTTAATTGGGTGTAATTGTTTTATATGTTTGTGTAAGGGGCAGAAATTTTAATCTTTGAGTAAAAATAGTTCAAAAAATAGTTATAATAGTTTCTATTACATAATATGTATTGAATATGTAAAAACAATAAAAATGTTGAAATAAAAAAAAGTTGTTCGCATCAATGTTATGACAAATTAATAAAATGGCAAAATAATAAAAAAATTAAAGTAGAAAAATAGATTTACTGTAGTGTGACATGGAAAATTTTACTATAATATAATCAATAATTAAACATATTTTGCGCGAGTGAAGCCGACGGGTATTCTACTAGAATGTCATAAGATACACGAGACGAGGGGGCGGAGCCTGATCGTCATGGTGGATGGACTACTGAGCCTGTAGCTCCGTCTACAACAGAGCCAAAACCTGGGTTCTACCGAAGCTTACCCTCAGAAAATGGGGAAAAACGGAAGAGACAGATCGGGGGACCCACCAGGAACCCCTATCAGCAAGCAACCACCCTCAGAAGTACATAAATTCTTCCGAAAGAAGTCACAGCAGTCTCCGGCAGCGGCGCGCAAGATGGCGCCGGCCGACATGAGAGCGGGAGATACGTTGGACGACTCCGATGCGGAGAGCATGGCGAGCCAGGACAGAGGTGATAATACTACCCTGCCAATTTCCAGGGCTTATCTCAAGAAAGCATGGTGTCACATGACCCACAGGAAAAAACAACCTTCATTAAATTAACTTTAAACTTCAAATCAATGAAATAAAAACACAACAACTTTTTAATGGAAGATAAATGGCCGTGGTGTTTTATTTATGGGGTTACCAATCCAACAATAAATAAATAATTAAATCATCATTAAAACTTCAAACTTTATAAATATTAAATAAATAATTAGAACCAAAATACCATAAAACCAAATAACAATACAGTAAACTTACAGTCCTCCCAGCGATAGCTGGGCGACTAAACCCCCCACATGGCCTTGACTAACTAGTCAAGCCCCCCCCCAAACACCAACAGCCCATTTTCAATCATATTTTATAACCCTACATTAAAAATATTGTTACCAACATCATTAAATGAACACCATCTTTCCTATAAAGCCCTGAAATAAAACCTTCTAAATCAATGTGGCGATAGGAAAAACCACCTAAACAAGGTAAGTATTTAGACATGGATCTGTTTAACCGCTTTCTAATTCTATCCAAAAAATTAGTTGCACTATTGTGCCAAACTAACCTGGGAACTAACTTCAGAGAAAACCAAAATAACATCAGGATATAAGCATTTTAAGAATGCCAAATCTCTTTTCATTTCTGACATAAGATCCAATATATTAACTTTGCCAATATCATTCCCACCTAAATGAATAATAATTACATGAGGATTTGGCCATAAAAACTTAACTTTCTAACTTCGCTAATCAAGGACTTCCACATCATACCGCGGATGCCCTTCCAGAAAATTCTCACAGTATTTAAATCAAATGATAAATTCTCCTTGTAATTTCTCACTTGCGCTCTCTTCAGGGCACAATAAATAAAAGAATGACCAATAAGCCAAATTATTAATGGATCACCTAGAATAAAGCAAAACCAGTTACAACAACAATAATTCAGGTCTTATGTACAGCTTAAAACGATGTGATTCCCATCTGCCAATCTTTTTTATTATAGCATCATCTAGACCCATTCTTGCTGCTTCAGTAGCAGCTCCAATCCTGAAAGAATGAGCTGAGATTTTAAAATGTTGCAAACCCAACTGACATAAACATTTTCTAAGGACAGAGTTGAATTGAAACTTTGTTAACGGCTTAAGATTTGCATGTAGCAAAAAGTTACCAACCGTATTGGGTCTTGTTACTAACCACTTTGCTACAATAGCAATGGGACAAATATTCCTCTGCTGCAATGCATATAATTGAATAAAACAACCCTTTGCCAATAGATCAGTTTTGGACCTTCGCAAGAAAATTGTCAATATGTTATCATCCAATTGAACATCTTTTATATCCAAACCTGATTTAGAACAGCTGTTTTCTGCCACCAACTCTGAAATCCGCAACGCTGCAAAAAAGGCAACTGTAAAAGCAGTTCTAAATAAAGATAACTCAAATTGATTAAAACAGATCACTTCTAACACCTCCCATAATTTCTCTAATAATGCAATTGATATTGGCATTCTTCTTGGTTGAGGAGGTACCATTCTGTGATGCCCCTTCAACATTTGTTTCACCAAAATTGGGGAGCTAAAGTTGGATTACCTGACAACTTCAGAAAGAATGATATTCCAGCTAATTGCTTCTGAATTGATGCACTTGATAAACCTTTTTGCATAAGATCACAGATAAAAATCAATACTAAGGCTACATTAGTTGCTAGGCAATTAACTCCTATTGAATTACAAAATTAAATCCAGTCTTTCCATGCAGCCGAGTAATCAGTCCATGTTCTCGGCGCAATGGATGCTCTTAAATTCTCACCAATCAATCCCAAATAAGGTCCCAAAGATGTACTGGACACGGAATCCCAAATCTCTCTGCATTCGGTACCAGGGTAAAAAATTGATCTAGCTGCAAACAAGATAAGGAATCGGCTATAACATTATTTCTCCCTGCTACATATCTCGCTTTAATCCACACGTTAAACTTCAAGCAACACAAAACTAAAAGCTGTAACAATTTAACCACCATTTCTGACTTAGAAGAGAGTGTGTTGATAGCAAATACCACTCCTTGATTATCTGAATACAATAAAATTCTTTTATTTTGGAAAACTAAACCCCATATAACTACTGCTACTACTACAGGGAATAATTCCAGTAAAACAATGTTCTTCACAATATCATTCTCAAACCAAACCTTAGGCCAATGCTCCGCTGACCACTGGCCCTGACAAAAAGCTCCATACCCAATTCCACCAGCTGCATCAGTAAATAACTGAAATGCATCTGACTCAATGAACTCTGACTGCCAACAACTAGAACCGTTATAATGTGACAGAAACTCTAGCCATAGATTTAAATCCTCTTTTAGACTTCTAGTCAATCTGATGTGTGACTGTGGTGACTGTAAACCACACGTAGCTCTGTATAAACGTTTACAAAAAACTCTACCGATCGGAATTACTCGCCCAGCAAAATTTAACAAACCTAGGAGCGATTGCAACTGTTTTAGTGTGACTTTAGCTCTAGCTAAAAAAATCAACTAGCAATGCTTTCATCTTAACAATTTTCTCTATGGGTAAATGAAATTCCATTTTTTCTGAGTCAATAACTATTCCTAAAAATTCTAATGACAAACAAGGTAACACAGTCTTTTCATCTGCAATCGGGATTCCAAAACAATTACAAATCTCTAAAAACTTAGACAATAACAAACTACAACCATCAGAATCCGAACTACTTACAAACAAGAAATCATCAAGATAATGAACAATATTAACATTACCCGCTTCTTTCTCCAATACCCAATGCAAAAATGAAGAAAAAGCTTCAAAATAACTACATGACCTACTAAATCCCATAGGAAGACACTTGTCGAAATAATACCTACCATCGAACTGAAAACCTAACGAATTAAAACCTTTCGGGTGTACTGGCAGCAAGCGAAAAGCAGACTTAATATCCGCCTTTGCAAGCCAGGCCCCATGCCTGCATCTCCTTAACAATACCAATGCATCATCAAAAGAAGCATATTCAACTGTACATTCTTCTTTTAATAATTCATCATTCAGAGAATGATGCCTGGGGTAGGACAAGTGGTGTATTAATCTAAATTACCCAGGTTCTTTCTTAGGAACGATACCCAAAGGGGAGATTCTAAAGTTAAGGAAAGGTGGGTCCAAAAATGGGCCTGCTATCCTACCTGACTCTAATTCTTTTTCAATTTTCTTAGCCACTACTTGCTTATGTAAATTAACAGACTTAAAATTATCAGAACTCCTTTGTACTAGGCTGCTGTTGACAGTGCATTCTTTCTAAAGCATTTTGACATGAGGTGGGCACCGCCACAAAAGGAACATTCATGACGGTACCTACAATTATTAAACCATCTACATGAAGATTCATTAAAAGCAAAACATACTCCTTTCCTCATGGTAGGTTGAGTAGGAGTAGATTGCCTTACTGGAGCATTCCGCTGCGGTAACATGAGATTCAACCATAATCCAACATCTTTTACACCCCATTTTAGGGAGGGGTACACTGCTATTTTTTGATGAAATAATTCAACATATGTAAACCAGGCCATCCCTCCAAAATTTCTGTAAGCTTCTAGAATTATAACTATATGTTGGAACAGCCCTGAACATAAATTTGGATTTTTTTTTTTTTTTTTTTTTTTTTTTAGTACTGCAGCGTATATGCAGAAGGCCTGCAACCAATTGTGGAAAGAACGCGGTGCAACTCGCTTTCTTTCATCATTTTATTTATTTATTTATTTATTTATTTTTTTTATTATCAACCTTAACTAATGTTTCCTTTGCGGAAGGAAGCAATGACAGTAATTCAACAAATTCTAATTTCCAGATCCGCTCTTTCACAGAAATATTCAAATGAAAGCCAAGCGGGGAAATTTCACAAGCCATTGCTTCCTTCACACAAGTTTCAGATACTCCTGACCCTTTTTCAATAACCGGGTTAACATTCGCATCACTACAAACATTGCTAATCACACTAGAAGGCTTAATCCAAGCCTCTGATATAGAAGATGCTTTAGAAGCACTAGCAAAATTGTTAATTAACTGCATTAAATCTCAACACAGACTTGACATGGATGTTCTCACCAGCCGTTGCGGCCTCCTGGCCTATACCAGAGGATTGATGTGGATTTTGAAAGCTGTCATCAGTGGCACCGGATCCATCTCTGTGCTGTAAACTTGTCTTCTGCACCACAGCAGGGGACGCAAGAGGGGCAGGTACATCTACAACCGGCAGCTGCCACAACTCAGAATGATGTTGTGATCCCAGGCTATAGCTCCTTCCCTGTCTCTCACCCGAGATACCCTGATAAGGGTGCCTGGGGGGACATGGGCTATCATGCCGCCGTTGCGTGTCCCGCGACCCCCCCGCGCTCCCCCCCGCCATGCTCCTCTGACCTCTACTGCCTTGGGGTCTGCTGGGCTCCAGGGCGGCGTCTTCGCGGCAACCGCCGCTCTCCTGCTGCAGCTGCGGTCTCTCCCTCCATCCGGGCTCCACACGCTGCTCTCCCCTGGTCCGGCTGCCTGCACTCGCTGAACCCCGCCTGACGTCAGTGGGCGGGGTATAGGCCGCGCGGCTCCGTCAGCTTCTCTTCGCCGGCATTGAAGTTTCGCCGGCAGAGACAGCAGGCTGTCTTTCTCCTCCGCTCCCGACATCCGACAAGGTGAGTACTTCGGCTTGGCTGCGCAATGTCCCACTTGTCTCCGGCTGTGAGAGGCAACTCTGGAGCCATTCTTCTCCGCCAGCAGATTCAGCTCTCTCCATTAGCTTCTTCAATAGTTCCTCCATAGTAGATAGGTGGGCGTTGACTTCCTCCAGCTGGTCTCCTCAGGAACTCTCACAGAGCTACCAGCTGAGCAGTCTTTTATCTTCAAATTTCCCGCCTTTCACAAACAGCTGTCCAATCAGCTGATAAGCTCGTTGCTGGGCAGAAACATCTGGCAATCCGCTGCTAGGCCGTTACTGGGCAGATTATCAAGAAAGAAACTTCCAGAACCTACTCATGCACAGCTGACCTTGCTTAA
>NW_027440827.1:0-59161 GCF_031893055.1 Leptodactylus fuscus | reverse complement strand
CACCGAGCCACTAAACCGCTGTGCCTTTCTCCTTTCCTTAGTCAATGTGCTGAGCTACTGATTCAATGAGCTGCCCTACTGATCCCTGAGCTGGATAGTTCGGATAGACTATTGCTTGTATAGGACTTTTTTGATGTATATTGTCTTGTCCAGAAGATTCCTCAGCTAGCGCGGTGGCTCAGAGGATAGCAGCTCCGTCTTACAACGCCGGCGTCCTGAGTTCGAATCCCGCCAAGGAGACTACTGCGTGAAAGAGCGACAAATTGGGTGGAGAGACACTAAGAACGTTCCATGAGAAAAAGTAAGTGAAAGATGATGTGCCTGGTCTGGGGGAAGCGATAGGGGAGAGGAAAAATTAGGGGGAGATTAGGTTGGCGATGTTCCTGAGGTAGGGTGGTGGAGGTGGGGAGAACGATAGGGGACCATGGTGTGGGTGAGCAGCGTGGTTGAGCTAAGAGATGCGGCGTAGTCCGGAAGGGAGCGCTAGAAGGCAATAGTGTGGGCGGGTGGTGAGGTTGGCGACGTGGCTGAGTCAGCGATAGAGGAAAATAGTCGAGGGGGCTGAGTCTGTAGGGCGGCGTGATTGACGATGATCCTGTGACGGGGGCGTGAACAAGGCTTCCCCATTGTACACTCAGTACTTCTGTCCCAGACCAGCCTCTTTTACAGTCTGCTCCCACGCTTGCTCCTGCTCCCTATCTTCCAAGGTCCTCCTCTATCTCACACAGTGCCTTCCTCTTGGCCATCTCCATTACGGCATCTACACCCTGACGGCTCAGCCTATTTTACAGGCTACTTCCGACCATTCACCCAAGCTTCTCCTCTATCTCACAGGGTGCCTTCTCACTCCCCACCCATAGCCGTCCTCTGTCTTACCCACATGTCCCAGTCCTCGTTGCTATGGGCCACCTCCGTCGCGTCCACACCCCTACGGCTTAGCCTACCTTCCTGGCTTCTCCCCACAATTTACCCCTTCCACACAGGCTACGCCCCAAGGTTCGCTTCTATGTCACAGGGTACCTTCTTACAGTCCTCTCGCCACGTCTGAACCCCTATAGACCCACCCCCCCATCTTACTGGCTGCTCCCAATGAGCGCCTCTAAGGCACCCAACTCTTCAGACAATGCCCATCGAACCACTCCATCGACCCCTCTTACAGTCAGAGCGCTTCCCTGTACCGACATCAACTTACCGAACCGCTCCCCACGGCGGGATTCGAACTCACGACCCCAGCGTTGTAAGGCTGCGCTGTTATCCACTGAGCCACCGTGCTAGCTGACTACTTCTCGGTGCTGCTCTGACCTGTATAGTTAGGACAAATGTTTGTAATGGGTGTAAAGGAAAGTTAAAAGTCTGACGGTTGAACAAGAGGTATACGGCCATGCAGGAGATCATCTTCAACGTCAGAACGGACCATTAAATCATCAACCCATGGCGGGATTCGAACCCAGAATGACGTTACCGCAAGGCTGCATTGCTATCCGCTGAGCCACCGAACCACCGTGCTGATGCAGCCTGCCCGTGTGCTGCCCTACTGATTCAGTCTGCTTCCCTACCGATCCACTCGACCCTGAGCTGTGGAGCTATGAGAGATTATTGCTTGTCTTAAGATTTACTTTTTCATGTCTATGGTCATGTCCAGGACCGGCATCCGAGATTCTGAAGGGCGAAAAATAAAGTTCCAAGTCTGTTGGGTAAACGGATGGATTTTGCCAAAACACACTTTCGTCGCAAACGCCTTGCCGGGATTCGAACCCAGGGTGGCGGCGGCGCTAGGCTGCGTTGCTATCCGCTGAGCCGCCGAGACAATGCCCTGACCTGGCTTTCCGTTATGCATGCATTACTGATTCAGTCTGCTTCCCTACCGATCCCCTCGACCCTGAGCTGTGGAGCTATGAGAGATTATTGCTTGTCTTAAGATTTACTTTTTCATGTCTATGGTCATGTCCAGGACCGGCATCCGAGATTCTGAAGGGCGAAAAATAAAGTTCCAAGTCTGTTGGGTAAACGGATGGATTTTGCCAAAACATACTTTCGTCGCAAACGCCTTGCCGGGATTCGAACCCAGGGTGGCGGCGGCGCTAGGCTGCGTTGCTATCCGCTGAGCCGCCGAGACAATGCCCTGACCTGGCTTTCCGTTATGCATGCATTACTGATTCAGTCTGCTTCCCTACCGATCCACTCGACCCTGAGCTGGGGAGCTATGAGAGATTATTGCTTGTCTTAAGATTTACTTTTTCATGTCTATGGTCATGTCCAGGACCGGCATCCGAGATTCTGAAGGGCGAAAAATAAAGTTCCAAGTCTGTTGGGTAAACGGATGGATTTTGCCAAAACACACTTTCGTCGCAAACGCATTGCCGGGATTCGAACCCAGGTTGGCGGCGGCGCTAGGCTGCGCTGCTATCCGCTGAGCCGCCGAGACAATGCCCTGACCTGGGTTTCCGTTATGCATGCATTACTGATTCAGTCTGCTTCCTTACCGATCCACTCGACCCTGAGCTGTGGAGCTATGAGAGATTATTGCTTGTCTTAAGATTTACTTTTTCATGTCTATGGTCATGTCCAGGACCGGCATCCGAGATTCTGAAGGGCTAAAAATAAAGTTCCAAGTCTGATGGGTAAACGGATGGATTTTGCCAAAATACACTTTCGGCGCAAACGCCTTGCCGGGATTCGAACCCAGGATGGCGGCGTCGCTAGGCTGCGTTGCTATCCGCTGAGCCGCCGAGCCACCGTGCTGGTGCTACCTGCCCGTGTGCTGCCCTACTGATTCAGTTTGCTTCCCTACCGATTCGGTCTGCTTCCCTACCGATCCACTCGACCCTGAGCTGTCGAGTTATGATAGATTATTGCTTGTCTTAAGATTTACTTTTTCATGTCTATGGTCATGTCCAGGACCGGCATCTGAGATTGTGAAGGGCTAAAAATAAAGTTCAAAGTCTGATGGTTGGCAGGTGGTTTGTGGGCTGGGTTTCGAACCAAAGACCCCGTCGCAGCTGAGCTGCGCTGCTGTCCACCGAGCCACTAAACCGCTGTGCCTTTCTCCTTTCCTTAGTCAATGTGCTGAGCTACTGATTCAATGAGCTGCCCTACTGATCCCTGAGCTGGATAGTTCGGATAGACTATTGCTTGTATAGGACTTTTTTGATGTATATTGTCTTGTCCAGAAGATTCCTCAGCTAGCGCGGTGGCTCAGAGGATAGCAGCTCCGTCTTACAACGCCGGCGTCCTGAGTTCGAATCCCGCCAAGGAGACTACTGCGTGAAAGAGCGACAAATTGGGTGGAGAGACACTAAGAACGTTCCATGAGAAAAAGTAAGTGAAAGATGATGTGCCTGGTCTGGGGGAAGCGATAGGGGAGAGGAAAAATTAGGGGGAGATTAGGTTGGCGATGTTCCTGAGGTAGGGTGGTGGAGGTGGGGAGAACGATAGGGGACCATGGTGTGGGTGAGCAACGTGGTTGAGCTAAGAGATGCGGCGTAGTCCGGAAGGGAGCGCTAGAAGGCAATAGTGTGGGCGGGTGGTGAGGTTGGCGACGTGGCTGAGTCAGCGATAGAGGAAAATAGTCGAGGGGGCTGAGTCTGTAGGGCGGCGTGATTGACGATGATCCTGTGACGGGGGCGTGAACAAGGCTTCCCCATTGTACACTCAGTACTTCTGTCCCAGACCAGCCTCTTTTACAGTCTGCTCCCACGCTTGCTCCTGCTCCCTATCTTCCAAGGTCCTCCTCTATCTCACACAGTGCCTTCCTCTTGGCCATCTCCATTACGGCATCTACACCCTGACGGCTCAGCCTATTTTACAGGCTACTTCCGACCATTCACCCAAGCTTCTCCTCTATCTCACAGGGTGCCTTCTCACTCCCCACCCATAGCCGTCCTCTGTCTTACCCACATGTCCCAGTCCTCGTTGCTATGGGCCACCTCCGTCGCGTCCACACCCCTACGGCTTAGCCTACCTTCCTGGCTTCTCCCCACAATTTACCCCTTCCACACAGGCTACGCCCCAAGGTTCGCTTCTATGTCACAGGGTACCTTCTTACAGTCCTCTCGCCACGTCTGAACCCCTATAGACCCACCCCCCCATCTTACTGGCTGCTCCCAATGAGCGCCTCTAAGGCACCCAACTCTTCAGACAATGCCCATCGAACCACTCCATCGACCCCTCTTACAGTCAGAGCGCTTCCCTGTACCGACATCAACTTACCGAACCGCTCCCCACGGCGGGATTCGAACTCACGACCCCAGCGTTGTAAGGCTGCGCTGTTATCCACTGAGCCACCGTGCTAGCTGACTACTTCTCGGTGCTGCTCTGACCTGTATAGTTAGGACAAATGTTTGTAATGGGTGTAAAGGAAAGTTAAAAGTCTGACGGTTGAACAAGAGGTATACGGCCATGCAGGAGATCATCTTCAACGTCAGAACGGACCATTAAATCATCAACCCATGGCGGGATTCGAACCCAGAATGACGTTACCGCAAGGCTGCATTGCTATCCGCTGAGCCACCGAACCACCGTGCTGATGCAGCCTGCCCGTGTGCTGCCCTACTGATTCAGTCTGCTTCCCTACCGATCCACTCGACCCTGAGCTGTGGAGCTATGAGAGATTATTGCTTGTCTTAAGATTTACTTTTTCATGTCTATGGTCATGTCCAGGACCGGCATCCGAGATTCTGAAGGGCGAAAAATAAAGTTCCAAGTCTGTTGGGTAAACGGATGGATTTTGCCAAAACACACTTTCGTCGCAAACGCCTTGCCGGGATTCGAACCCAGGGTGGCGGCGGCGCTAGGCTGCGTTGCTATCCGCTGAGCCGCCGAGACAATGCCCTGACCTGGCTTTCCGTTATGCATGCATTACTGATTCAGTCTGCTTCCCTACCGATCCCCTCGACCCTGAGCTGTGGAGCTATGAGAGATTATTGCTTGTCTTAAGATTTACTTTTTCATGTCTATGGTCATGTCCAGGACCGGCATCCGAGATTCTGAAGGGCGAAAAATAAAGTTCCAAGTCTGTTGGGTAAACGGATGGATTTTGCCAAAACATACTTTCGTCGCAAACGCCTTGCCGGGATTCGAACCCAGGGTGGCGGCGGCGCTAGGCTGCGTTGCTATCCGCTGAGCCGCCGAGACAATGCCCTGACCTGGCTTTCCGTTATGCATGCATTACTGATTCAGTCTGCTTCCCTACCGATCCACTCGACCCTGAGCTGGGGAGCTATGAGAGATTATTGCTTGTCTTAAGATTTACTTTTTCATGTCTATGGTCATGTCCAGGACCGGCATCCGAGATTCTGAAGGGCGAAAAATAAAGTTCCAAGTCTGTTGGGTAAACGGATGGATTTTGCCAAAACACACTTTCGTCGCAAACGCATTGCCGGGATTCGAACCCAGGTTGGCGGCGGCGCTAGGCTGCGCTGCTATCCGCTGAGCCGCCGAGACAATGCCCTGACCTGGGTTTCCGTTATGCATGCATTACTGATTCAGTCTGCTTCCTTACCGATCCACTCGACCCTGAGCTGTGGAGCTATGAGAGATTATTGCTTGTCTTAAGATTTACTTTTTCATGTCTATGGTCATGTCCAGGACCGGCATCCGAGATTCTGAAGGGCTAAAAATAAAGTTCCAAGTCTGATGGGTAAACGGATGGATTTTGCCAAAATACACTTTCGGCGCAAACGCCTTGCCGGGATTCGAACCCAGGAGGGCGGCGTCGCTAGGCTGCGTTGCTATCCGCTGAGCCGCCGAGCCACCGTGCTGGTGCTACCTGCCCGTGTGCTGCCCTACTGATTCAGTTTGCTTCCCTACCGATTCGGTCTGCTTCCCTACCGATCCACTCGACCCTGAGCTGTCGAGTTATGATAGATTATTGCTTGTCTTAAGATTTACTTTTTCATGTCTATGGTCATGTCCAGGACCGGCATCTGAGATTGTGAAGGGCTAAAAATAAAGTTCAAAGTCTGATGGTTGGCAGGTGGTTTGTGGGCTGGGTTTCGAACCAAAGACCCCGTCGCAGCTGAGCTGCGCTGCTGTCCACCGAGCCACTAAACCGCTGTGCCTTTCTCCTTTCCTTAGTCAATGTGCTGAGCTACTGATTCAATGAGCTGCCCTACTGATCCCTGAGCTGGATAGTTCGGATAGACTATTGCTTGTATAGGACTTTTTTGATGTATATTGTCTTGTCCAGAAGATTCCTCAGCTAGCGCGGTGGCTCAGAGGATAGCAGCTCCGTCTTACAACGCCGGCGTCCTGAGTTCGAATCCCGCCAAGGAGACTACTGCGTGAAAGAGCGACAAATTGGGTGGAGAGACACTAAGAACGTTCCATGAGAAAAAGTAAGTGAAAGATGATGTGCCTGGTCTGGGGGAAGCGATAGGGGAGAGGAAAAATTAGGGGGAGATTAGGTTGGCGATGTTCCTGAGGTAGGGTGGTGGAGGTGGGGAGAACGATAGGGGACCATGGTGTGGGTGAGCAACGTGGTTGAGCTAAGAGATGCGGCGTAGTCCGGAAGGGAGCGCTAGAAGGCAATAGTGTGGGCGGGTGGTGAGGTTGGCGACGTGGCTGAGTCAGCGATAGAGGAAAATAGTCGAGGGGGCTGAGTCTGTAGGGCGGCGTGATTGACGATGATCCTGTGACGGGGGCGTGAACAAGGCTTCCCCATTGTACACTCAGTACTTCTGTCCCAGACCAGCCTCTTTTACAGTCTGCTCCCACGCTTGCTCCTGCTCCCTATCTTCCAAGGTCCTCCTCTATCTCACACAGTGCCTTCCTCTTGGCCATCTCCATTACGGCATCTACACCCTGACGGCTCAGCCTATTTTACAGGCTACTTCCGACCATTCACCCAAGCTTCTCCTCTATCTCACAGGGTGCCTTCTCACTCCCCACCCATAGCCGTCCTCTGTCTTACCCACATGTCCCAGTCCTCGTTGCTATGGGCCACCTCCGTCGCGTCCACACCCCTACGGCTTAGCCTACCTTCCTGGCTTCTCCCCACAATTTACCCCTTCCACACAGGCTACGCCCCAAGGTTCGCTTCTATGTCACAGGGTACCTTCTTACAGTCCTCTCGCCACGTCTGAACCCCTATAGACCCACCCCCCCATCTTACTGGCTGCTCCCAATGAGCGCCTCTAAGGCACCCAACTCTTCAGACAATGCCCATCGAACCACTCCATCGACCCCTCTTACAGTCAGAGCGCTTCCCTGTACCGACATCAACTTACCGAACCGCTCCCCACGGCGGGATTCGAACTCACGACCCCAGCGTTGTAAGGCTGCGCTGTTATCCACTGAGCCACCGTGCTAGCTGACTACTTCTCGGTGCTGCTCTGACCTGTATAGTTAGGACAAATGTTTGTAATGGGTGTAAAGGAAAGTTAAAAGTCTGACGGTTGAACAAGAGGTATACGGCCATGCAGGAGATCATCTTCAACGTCAGAACGGACCATTAAATCATCAACCCATGGCGGGATTCGAACCCAGAATGACGTTACCGCAAGGCTGCATTGCTATCCGCTGAGCCACCGAACCACCGTGCTGATGCAGCCTGCCCGTGTGCTGCCCTACTGATTCAGTCTGCTTCCCTACCGATCCACTCGACCCTGAGCTGTGGAGCTATGAGAGATTATTGCTTGTCTTAAGATTTACTTTTTCATGTCTATGGTCATGTCCAGGACCGGCATCCGAGATTCTGAAGGGCGAAAAATAAAGTTCCAAGTCTGTTGGGTAAACGGATGGATTTTGCCAAAACACACTTTCGTCGCAAACGCCTTGCCGGGATTCGAACCCAGGGTGGCGGCGGCGCTAGGCTGCGTTGCTATCCGCTGAGCCGCCGAGACAATGCCCTGACCTGGCTTTCCGTTATGCATGCATTACTGATTCAGTCTGCTTCCCTACCGATCCCCTCGACCCTGAGCTGTGGAGCTATGAGAGATTATTGCTTGTCTTAAGATTTACTTTTTCATGTCTATGGTCATGTCCAGGACCGGCATCCGAGATTCTGAAGGGCGAAAAATAAAGTTCCAAGTCTGTTGGGTAAACGGATGGATTTTGCCAAAACATACTTTCGTCGCAAACGCCTTGCCGGGATTCGAACCCAGGGTGGCGGCGGCGCTAGGCTGCGTTGCTATCCGCTGAGCCGCCGAGACAATGCCCTGACCTGGCTTTCCGTTATGCATGCATTACTGATTCAGTCTGCTTCCCTACCGATCCACTCGACCCTGAGCTGGGGAGCTATGAGAGATTATTGCTTGTCTTAAGATTTACTTTTTCATGTCTATGGTCATGTCCAGGACCGGCATCCGAGATTCTGAAGGGCGAAAAATAAAGTTCCAAGTCTGTTGGGTAAACGGATGGATTTTGCCAAAACACACTTTCGTCGCAAACGCATTGCCGGGATTCGAACCCAGGTTGGCGGCGGCGCTAGGCTGCGCTGCTATCCGCTGAGCCGCCGAGACAATGCCCTGACCTGGGTTTCCGTTATGCATGCATTACTGATTCAGTCTGCTTCCTTACCGATCCACTCGACCCTGAGCTGTGGAGCTATGAGAGATTATTGCTTGTCTTAAGATTTACTTTTTCATGTCTATGGTCATGTCCAGGACCGGCATCCGAGATTCTGAAGGGCTAAAAATAAAGTTCCAAGTCTGATGGGTAAACGGATGGATTTTGCCAAAATACACTTTCGGCGCAAACGCCTTGCCGGGATTCGAACCCAGGAGGGCGGCGTCGCTAGGCTGCGTTGCTATCCGCTGAGCCGCCGAGCCACCGTGCTGGTGCTACCTGCCCGTGTGCTGCCCTACTGATTCAGTTTGCTTCCCTACCGATTCGGTCTGCTTCCCTACCGATCCACTCGACCCTGAGCTGTCGAGTTATGATAGATTATTGCTTGTCTTAAGATTTACTTTTTCATGTCTATGGTCATGTCCAGGACCGGCATCTGAGATTGTGAAGGGCTAAAAATAAAGTTCAAAGTCTGATGGTTGGCAGGTGGTTTGTGGGCTGGGTTTCGAACCAAAGACCCCGTCGCAGCTGAGCTGCGCTGCTGTCCACCGAGCCACTAAACCGCTGTGCCTTTCTCCTTTCCTTAGTCAATGTGCTGAGCTACTGATTCAATGAGCTGCCCTACTGATCCCTGAGCTGGATAGTTCGGATAGACTATTGCTTGTATAGGACTTTTTTGATGTATATTGTCTTGTCCAGAAGATTCCTCAGCTAGCGCGGTGGCTCAGAGGATAGCAGCTCCGTCTTACAACGCCGGCGTCCTGAGTTCGAATCCCGCCAAGGAGACTACTGCGTGAAAGAGCGACAAATTGGGTGGAGAGACACTAAGAACGTTCCATGAGAAAAAGTAAGTGAAAGATGATGTGCCTGGTCTGGGGGAAGCGATAGGGGAGAGGAAAAATTAGGGGGAGATTAGGTTGGCGATGTTCCTGAGGTAGGGTGGTGGAGGTGGGGAGAACGATAGGGGACCATGGTGTGGGTGAGCAACGTGGTTGAGCTAAGAGATGCGGCGTAGTCCGGAAGGGAGCGCTAGAAGGCAATAGTGTGGGCGGGTGGTGAGGTTGGCGACGTGGCTGAGTCAGCGATAGAGGAAAATAGTCGAGGGGGCTGAGTCTGTAGGGCGGCGTGATTGACGATGATCCTGTGACGGGGGCGTGAACAAGGCTTCCCCATTGTACACTCAGTACTTCTGTCCCAGACCAGCCTCTTTTACAGTCTGCTCCCACGCTTGCTCCTGCTCCCTATCTTCCAAGGTCCTCCTCTATCTCACACAGTGCCTTCCTCTTGGCCATCTCCATTACGGCATCTACACCCTGACGGCTCAGCCTATTTTACAGGCTACTTCCGACCATTCACCCAAGCTTCTCCTCTATCTCACAGGGTGCCTTCTCACTCCCCACCCATAGCCGTCCTCTGTCTTACCCACATGTCCCAGTCCTCGTTGCTATGGGCCACCTCCGTCGCGTCCACACCCCTACGGCTTAGCCTACCTTCCTGGCTTCTCCCCACAATTTACCCCTTCCACACAGGCTACGCCCCAAGGTTCGCTTCTATGTCACAGGGTACCTTCTTACAGTCCTCTCGCCACGTCTGAACCCCTATAGACCCACCCCCCCATCTTACTGGCTGCTCCCAATGAGCGCCTCTAAGGCACCCAACTCTTCAGACAATGCCCATCGAACCACTCCATCGACCCCTCTTACAGTCAGAGCGCTTCCCTGTACCGACATCAACTTACCGAACCGCTCCCCACGGCGGGATTCGAACTCACGACCCCAGCGTTGTAAGGCTGCGCTGTTATCCACTGAGCCACCGTGCTAGCTGACTACTTCTCGGTGCTGCTCTGACCTGTATAGTTAGGACAAATGTTTGTAATGGGTGTAAAGGAAAGTTAAAAGTCTGACGGTTGAACAAGAGGTATACGGCCATGCAGGAGATCATCTTCAACGTCAGAACGGACCATTAAATCATCAACCCATGGCGGGATTCGAACCCAGAATGACGTTACCGCAAGGCTGCATTGCTATCCGCTGAGCCACCGAACCACCGTGCTGATGCAGCCTGCCCGTGTGCTGCCCTACTGATTCAGTCTGCTTCCCTACCGATCCACTCGACCCTGAGCTGTGGAGCTATGAGAGATTATTGCTTGTCTTAAGATTTACTTTTTCATGTCTATGGTCATGTCCAGGACCGGCATCCGAGATTCTGAAGGGCGAAAAATAAAGTTCCAAGTCTGTTGGGTAAACGGATGGATTTTGCCAAAACACACTTTCGTCGCAAACGCCTTGCCGGGCTTCGAACCCAGGGTGGCGGCGGCGCTAGGCTGCGTTGCTATCCGCTGAGCCGCCGAGACAATGCCCTGACCTGGCTTTCCGTTATGCATGCATTACTGATTCAGTCTGCTTCCCTACCGATCCCCTCGACCCTGAGCTGTGGAGCTATGAGAGATTATTGCTTGTCTTAAGATTTACTTTTTCATGTCTATGGTCATGTCCAGGACCGGCATCCGAGATTCTGAAGGGCGAAAAATAAAGTTCCAAGTCTGTTGGGTAAACGGATGGATTTTGCCAAAACATACTTTCGTCGCAAACGCCTTGCCGGGATTCGAACCCAGGGTGGCGGCGGCGCTAGGCTGCGTTGCTATCCGCTGAGCCGCCGAGACAATGCCCTGACCTGGCTTTCCGTTATGCATGCATTACTGATTCAGTCTGCTTCCCTACCGATCCACTCGACCCTGAGCTGGGGAGCTATGAGAGATTATTGCTTGTCTTAAGATTTACTTTTTCATGTCTATGGTCATGTCCAGGACCGGCATCCGAGATTCTGAAGGGCGAAAAATAAAGTTCCAAGTCTGTTGGGTAAACGGATGGATTTTGCCAAAACACACTTTCGTCGCAAACGCATTGCCGGGATTCGAACCCAGGTTGGCGGCGGCGCTAGGCTGCGCTGCTATCCGCTGAGCCGCCGAGACAATGCCCTGACCTGGGTTTCCGTTATGCATGCATTACTGATTCAGTCTGCTTCCTTACCGATCCACTCGACCCTGAGCTGTGGAGCTATGAGAGATTATTGCTTGTCTTAAGATTTACTTTTTCATGTCTATGGTCATGTCCAGGACCGGCATCCGAGATTCTGAAGGGCTAAAAATAAAGTTCCAAGTCTGATGGGTAAACGGATGGATTTTGCCAAAATACACTTTCGGCGCAAACGCCTTGCCGGGATTCGAACCCAGGAGGGCGGCGTCGCTAGGCTGCGTTGCTATCCGCTGAGCCGCCGAGCCACCGTGCTGGTGCTACCTGCCCGTGTGCTGCCCTACTGATTCAGTTTGCTTCCCTACCGATTCGGTCTGCTTCCCTACCGATCCACTCGACCCTGAGCTGTCGAGTTATGATAGATTATTGCTTGTCTTAAGATTTACTTTTTCATGTCTATGGTCATGTCCAGGACCGGCATCTGAGATTGTGAAGGGCTAAAAATAAAGTTCAAAGTCTGATGGTTGGCAGGTGGTTTGTGGGCTGGGTTTCGAACCAAAGACCCCGTCGCAGCTGAGCTGCGCTGCTGTCCACCGAGCCACTAAACCGCTGTGCCTTTCTCCTTTCCTTAGTCAATGTGCTGAGCTACTGATTCAATGAGCTGCCCTACTGATCCCTGAGCTGGATAGTTCGGATAGACTATTGCTTGTATAGGACTTTTTTGATGTATATTGTCTTGTCCAGAAGATTCCTCAGCTAGCGCGGTGGCTCAGAGGATAGCAGCTCCGTCTTACAACGCCGGCGTCCTGAGTTCGAATCCCGCCAAGGAGACTACTGCGTGAAAGAGCGACAAATTGGGTGGAGAGACACTAAGAACGTTCCATGAGAAAAAGTAAGTGAAAGATGATGTGCCTGGTCTGGGGGAAGCGATAGGGGAGAGGAAAAATTAGGGGGAGATTAGGTTGGCGATGTTCCTGAGGTAGGGTGGTGGAGGTGGGGAGAACGATAGGGGACCATGGTGTGGGTGAGCAGCGTGGTTGAGCTAAGAGATGCGGCGTAGTCCGGAAGGGAGCGCTAGAAGGCAATAGTGTGGGCGGGTGGTGAGGTTGGCGACGTGGCTGAGTCAGCGATAGAGGAAAATAGTCGAGGGGGCTGAGTCTGTAGGGCGGCGTGATTGACGATGATCCTGTGACGGGGGCGTGAACAAGGCTTCCCCATTGTACACTCAGTACTTCTGTCCCAGACCAGCCTCTTTTACAGTCTGCTCCCACGCTTGCTCCTGCTCCCTATCTTCCAAGGTCCTCCTCTATCTCACACAGTGCCTTCCTCTTGGCCATCTCCATTACGGCATCTACACCCTGACGGCTCAGCCTATTTTACAGGCTACTTCCGACCATTCACCCAAGCTTCTCCTCTATCTCACAGGGTGCCTTCTCACTCCCCACCCATAGCCGTCCTCTGTCTTACCCACATGTCCCAGTCCTCGTTGCTATGGGCCACCTCCGTCGCGTCCACACCCCTACGGCTTAGCCTACCTTCCTGGCTTCTCCCCACAATTTACCCCTTCCACACAGGCTACGCCCCAAGGTTCGCTTCTATGTCACAGGGTACCTTCTTACAGTCCTCTCGCCACGTCTGAACCCCTATAGACCCACCCCCCCATCTTACTGGCTGCTCCCAATGAGCGCCTCTAAGGCACCCAACTCTTCAGACAATGCCCATCGAACCACTCCATCGACCCCTCTTACAGTCAGAGCGCTTCCCTGTACCGACATCAACTTACCGAACCGCTCCCCACGGCGGGATTCGAACTCACGACCCCAGCGTTGTAAGGCTGCGCTGTTATCCACTGAGCCACCGTGCTAGCTGACTACTTCTCGGTGCTGCTCTGACCTGTATAGTTAGGACAAATGTTTGTAATGGGTGTAAAGGAAAGTTAAAAGTCTGACGGTTGAACAAGAGGTATACGGCCATGCAGGAGATCATCTTCAACGTCAGAACGGACCATTAAATCATCAACCCATGGCGGGATTCGAACCCAGAATGACGTTACCGCAAGGCTGCATTGCTATCCGCTGAGCCACCGAACCACCGTGCTGATGCAGCCTGCCCGTGTGCTGCCCTACTGATTCAGTCTGCTTCCCTACCGATCCACTCGACCCTGAGCTGTGGAGCTATGAGAGATTATTGCTTGTCTTAAGATTTACTTTTTCATGTCTATGGTCATGTCCAGGACCGGCATCCGAGATTCTGAAGGGCGAAAAATAAAGTTCCAAGTCTGTTGGGTAAACGGATGGATTTTGCCAAAACACACTTTCGTCGCAAACGCCTTGCCGGGATTCGAACCCAGGGTGGCGGCGGCGCTAGGCTGCGTTGCTATCCGCTGAGCCGCCGAGACAATGCCCTGACCTGGCTTTCCGTTATGCATGCATTACTGATTCAGTCTGCTTCCCTACCGATCCCCTCGACCCTGAGCTGTGGAGCTATGAGAGATTATTGCTTGTCTTAAGATTTACTTTTTCATGTCTATGGTCATGTCCAGGACCGGCATCCGAGATTCTGAAGGGCGAAAAATAAAGTTCCAAGTCTGTTGGGTAAACGGATGGATTTTGCCAAAACATACTTTCGTCGCAAACGCCTTGCCGGGATTCGAACCCAGGGTGGCGGCGGCGCTAGGCTGCGTTGCTATCCGCTGAGCCGCCGAGACAATGCCCTGACCTGGCTTTCCGTTATGCATGCATTACTGATTCAGTCTGCTTCCCTACCGATCCACTCGACCCTGAGCTGGGGAGCTATGAGAGATTATTGCTTGTCTTAAGATTTACTTTTTCATGTCTATGGTCATGTCCAGGACCGGCATCCGAGATTCTGAAGGGCGAAAAATAAAGTTCCAAGTCTGTTGGGTAAACGGATGGATTTTGCCAAAACACACTTTCGTCGCAAACGCATTGCCGGGATTCGAACCCAGGTTGGCGGCGGCGCTAGGCTGCGCTGCTATCCGCTGAGCCGCCGAGACAATGCCCTGACCTGGGTTTCCGTTATGCATGCATTACTGATTCAGTCTGCTTCCTTACCGATCCACTCGACCCTGAGCTGTGGAGCTATGAGAGATTATTGCTTGTCTTAAGATTTACTTTTTCATGTCTATGGTCATGTCCAGGACCGGCATCCGAGATTCTGAAGGGCTAAAAATAAAGTTCCAAGTCTGATGGGTAAACGGATGGATTTTGCCAAAATACACTTTCGGCGCAAACGCCTTGCCGGGATTCGAACCCAGGATGGCGGCGTCGCTAGGCTGCGTTGCTATCCGCTGAGCCGCCGAGCCACCGTGCTGGTGCTACCTGCCCGTGTGCTGCCCTACTGATTCAGTTTGCTTCCCTACCGATTCGGTCTGCTTCCCTACCGATCCACTCGACCCTGAGCTGTCGAGTTATGATAGATTATTGCTTGTCTTAAGATTTACTTTTTCATGTCTATGGTCATGTCCAGGACCGGCATCTGAGATTGTGAAGGGCTAAAAATAAAGTTCAAAGTCTGATGGTTGGCAGGTGGTTTGTGGGCTGGGTTTCGAACCAAAGACCCCGTCGCAGCTGAGCTGCGCTGCTGTCCACCGAGCCACTAAACCGCTGTGCCTTTCTCCTTTCCTTAGTCAATGTGCTGAGCTACTGATTCAATGAGCTGCCCTACTGATCCCTGAGCTGGATAGTTCGGATAGACTATTGCTTGTATAGGACTTTTTTGATGTATATTGTCTTGTCCAGAAGATTCCTCAGCTAGCGCGGTGGCTCAGAGGATAGCAGCTCCGTCTTACAACGCCGGCGTCCTGAGTTCGAATCCCGCCAAGGAGACTACTGCGTGAAAGAGCGACAAATTGGGTGGAGAGACACTAAGAACGTTCCATGAGAAAAAGTAAGTGAAAGATGATGTGCCTGGTCTGGGGGAAGCGATAGGGGAGAGGAAAAATTAGGGGGAGATTAGGTTGGCGATGTTCCTGAGGTAGGGTGGTGGAGGTGGGGAGAACGATAGGGGACCATGGTGTGGGTGAGCAACGTGGTTGAGCTAAGAGATGCGGCGTAGTCCGGAAGGGAGCGCTAGAAGGCAATAGTGTGGGCGGGTGGTGAGGTTGGCGACGTGGCTGAGTCAGCGATAGAGGAAAATAGTCGAGGGGGCTGAGTCTGTAGGGCGGCGTGATTGACGATGATCCTGTGACGGGGGCGTGAACAAGGCTTCCCCATTGTACACTCAGTACTTCTGTCCCAGACCAGCCTCTTTTACAGTCTGCTCCCACGCTTGCTCCTGCTCCCTATCTTCCAAGGTCCTCCTCTATCTCACACAGTGCCTTCCTCTTGGCCATCTCCATTACGGCATCTACACCCTGACGGCTCAGCCTATTTTACAGGCTACTTCCGACCATTCACCCAAGCTTCTCCTCTATCTCACAGGGTGCCTTCTCACTCCCCACCCATAGCCGTCCTCTGTCTTACCCACATGTCCCAGTCCTCGTTGCTATGGGCCACCTCCGTCGCGTCCACACCCCTACGGCTTAGCCTACCTTCCTGGCTTCTCCCCACAATTTACCCCTTCCACACAGGCTACGCCCCAAGGTTCGCTTCTATGTCACAGGGTACCTTCTTACAGTCCTCTCGCCACGTCTGAACCCCTATAGACCCACCCCCCCATCTTACTGGCTGCTCCCAATGAGCGCCTCTAAGGCACCCAACTCTTCAGACAATGCCCATCGAACCACTCCATCGACCCCTCTTACAGTCAGAGCGCTTCCCTGTACCGACATCAACTTACCGAACCGCTCCCCACGGCGGGATTCGAACTCACGACCCCAGCGTTGTAAGGCTGCGCTGTTATCCACTGAGCCACCGTGCTAGCTGACTACTTCTCGGTGCTGCTCTGACCTGTATAGTTAGGACAAATGTTTGTAATGGGTGTAAAGGAAAGTTAAAAGTCTGACGGTTGAACAAGAGGTATACGGCCATGCAGGAGATCATCTTCAACGTCAGAACGGACCATTAAATCATCAACCCATGGCGGGATTCGAACCCAGAATGACGTTACCGCAAGGCTGCATTGCTATCCGCTGAGCCACCGAACCACCGTGCTGATGCAGCCTGCCCGTGTGCTGCCCTACTGATTCAGTCTGCTTCCCTACCGATCCACTCGACCCTGAGCTGTGGAGCTATGAGAGATTATTGCTTGTCTTAAGATTTACTTTTTCATGTCTATGGTCATGTCCAGGACCGGCATCCGAGATTCTGAAGGGCGAAAAATAAAGTTCCAAGTCTGTTGGGTAAACGGATGGATTTTGCCAAAACACACTTTCGTCGCAAACGCCTTGCCGGGATTCGAACCCAGGGTGGCGGCGGCGCTAGGCTGCGTTGCTATCCGCTGAGCCGCCGAGACAATGCCCTGACCTGGCTTTCCGTTATGCATGCATTACTGATTCAGTCTGCTTCCCTACCGATCCCCTCGACCCTGAGCTGTGGAGCTATGAGAGATTATTGCTTGTCTTAAGATTTACTTTTTCATGTCTATGGTCATGTCCAGGACCGGCATCCGAGATTCTGAAGGGCGAAAAATAAAGTTCCAAGTCTGTTGGGTAAACGGATGGATTTTGCCAAAACATACTTTCGTCGCAAACGCCTTGCCGGGATTCGAACCCAGGGTGGCGGCGGCGCTAGGCTGCGTTGCTATCCGCTGAGCCGCCGAGACAATGCCCTGACCTGGCTTTCCGTTATGCATGCATTACTGATTCAGTCTGCTTCCCTACCGATCCACTCGACCCTGAGCTGGGGAGCTATGAGAGATTATTGCTTGTCTTAAGATTTACTTTTTCATGTCTATGGTCATGTCCAGGACCGGCATCCGAGATTCTGAAGGGCGAAAAATAAAGTTCCAAGTCTGTTGGGTAAACGGATGGATTTTGCCAAAACACACTTTCGTCGCAAACGCATTGCCGGGATTCGAACCCAGGTTGGCGGCGGCGCTAGGCTGCGCTGCTATCCGCTGAGCCGCCGAGACAATGCCCTGACCTGGGTTTCCGTTATGCATGCATTACTGATTCAGTCTGCTTCCTTACCGATCCACTCGACCCTGAGCTGTGGAGCTATGAGAGATTATTGCTTGTCTTAAGATTTACTTTTTCATGTCTATGGTCATGTCCAGGACCGGCATCCGAGATTCTGAAGGGCTAAAAATAAAGTTCCAAGTCTGATGGGTAAACGGATGGATTTTGCCAAAATACACTTTCGGCGCAAACGCCTTGCCGGGATTCGAACCCAGGAGGGCGGCGTCGCTAGGCTGCGTTGCTATCCGCTGAGCCGCCGAGCCACCGTGCTGGTGCTACCTGCCCGTGTGCTGCCCTACTGATTCAGTTTGCTTCCCTACCGATTCGGTCTGCTTCCCTACCGATCCACTCGACCCTGAGCTGTCGAGTTATGATAGATTATTGCTTGTCTTAAGATTTACTTTTTCATGTCTATGGTCATGTCCAGGACCGGCATCTGAGATTGTGAAGGGCTAAAAATAAAGTTCAAAGTCTGATGGTTGGCAGGTGGTTTGTGGGCTGGGTTTCGAACCAAAGACCCCGTCGCAGCTGAGCTGCGCTGCTGTCCACCGAGCCACTAAACCGCTGTGCCTTTCTCCTTTCCTTAGTCAATGTGCTGAGCTACTGATTCAATGAGCTGCCCTACTGATCCCTGAGCTGGATAGTTCGGATAGACTATTGCTTGTATAGGACTTTTTTGATGTATATTGTCTTGTCCAGAAGATTCCTCAGCTAGCGCGGTGGCTCAGAGGATAGCAGCTCCGTCTTACAACGCCGGCGTCCTGAGTTCGAATCCCGCCAAGGAGACTACTGCGTGAAAGAGCGACAAATTGGGTGGAGAGACACTAAGAACGTTCCATGAGAAAAAGTAAGTGAAAGATGATGTGCCTGGTCTGGGGGAAGCGATAGGGGAGAGGAAAAATTAGGGGGAGATTAGGTTGGCGATGTTCCTGAGGTAGGGTGGTGGAGGTGGGGAGAACGATAGGGGACCATGGTGTGGGTGAGCAACGTGGTTGAGCTAAGAGATGCGGCGTAGTCCGGAAGGGAGCGCTAGAAGGCAATAGTGTGGGCGGGTGGTGAGGTTGGCGACGTGGCTGAGTCAGCGATAGAGGAAAATAGTCGAGGGGGCTGAGTCTGTAGGGCGGCGTGATTGACGATGATCCTGTGACGGGGGCGTGAACAAGGCTTCCCCATTGTACACTCAGTACTTCTGTCCCAGACCAGCCTCTTTTACAGTCTGCTCCCACGCTTGCTCCTGCTCCCTATCTTCCAAGGTCCTCCTCTATCTCACACAGTGCCTTCCTCTTGGCCATCTCCATTACGGCATCTACACCCTGACGGCTCAGCCTATTTTACAGGCTACTTCCGACCATTCACCCAAGCTTCTCCTCTATCTCACAGGGTGCCTTCTCACTCCCCACCCATAGCCGTCCTCTGTCTTACCCACATGTCCCAGTCCTCGTTGCTATGGGCCACCTCCGTCGCGTCCACACCCCTACGGCTTAGCCTACCTTCCTGGCTTCTCCCCACAATTTACCCCTTCCACACAGGCTACGCCCCAAGGTTCGCTTCTATGTCACAGGGTACCTTCTTACAGTCCTCTCGCCACGTCTGAACCCCTATAGACCCACCCCCCCATCTTACTGGCTGCTCCCAATGAGCGCCTCTAAGGCACCCAACTCTTCAGACAATGCCCATCGAACCACTCCATCGACCCCTCTTACAGTCAGAGCGCTTCCCTGTACCGACATCAACTTACCGAACCGCTCCCCACGGCGGGATTCGAACTCACGACCCCAGCGTTGTAAGGCTGCGCTGTTATCCACTGAGCCACCGTGCTAGCTGACTACTTCTCGGTGCTGCTCTGACCTGTATAGTTAGGACAAATGTTTGTAATGGGTGTAAAGGAAAGTTAAAAGTCTGACGGTTGAACAAGAGGTATACGGCCATGCAGGAGATCATCTTCAACGTCAGAACGGACCATTAAATCATCAACCCATGGCGGGATTCGAACCCAGAATGACGTTACCGCAAGGCTGCATTGCTATCCGCTGAGCCACCGAACCACCGTGCTGATGCAGCCTGCCCGTGTGCTGCCCTACTGATTCAGTCTGCTTCCCTACCGATCCACTCGACCCTGAGCTGTGGAGCTATGAGAGATTATTGCTTGTCTTAAGATTTACTTTTTCATGTCTATGGTCATGTCCAGGACCGGCATCCGAGATTCTGAAGGGCGAAAAATAAAGTTCCAAGTCTGTTGGGTAAACGGATGGATTTTGCCAAAACACACTTTCGTCGCAAACGCCTTGCCGGGATTCGAACCCAGGGTGGCGGCGGCGCTAGGCTGCGTTGCTATCCGCTGAGCCGCCGAGACAATGCCCTGACCTGGCTTTCCGTTATGCATGCATTACTGATTCAGTCTGCTTCCCTACCGATCCCCTCGACCCTGAGCTGTGGAGCTATGAGAGATTATTGCTTGTCTTAAGATTTACTTTTTCATGTCTATGGTCATGTCCAGGACCGGCATCCGAGATTCTGAAGGGCGAAAAATAAAGTTCCAAGTCTGTTGGGTAAACGGATGGATTTTGCCAAAACATACTTTCGTCGCAAACGCCTTGCCGGGATTCGAACCCAGGGTGGCGGCGGCGCTAGGCTGCGTTGCTATCCGCTGAGCCGCCGAGACAATGCCCTGACCTGGCTTTCCGTTATGCATGCATTACTGATTCAGTCTGCTTCCCTACCGATCCACTCGACCCTGAGCTGGGGAGCTATGAGAGATTATTGCTTGTCTTAAGATTTACTTTTTCATGTCTATGGTCATGTCCAGGACCGGCATCCGAGATTCTGAAGGGCGAAAAATAAAGTTCCAAGTCTGTTGGGTAAACGGATGGATTTTGCCAAAACACACTTTCGTCGCAAACGCATTGCCGGGATTCGAACCCAGGTTGGCGGCGGCGCTAGGCTGCGCTGCTATCCGCTGAGCCGCCGAGACAATGCCCTGACCTGGGTTTCCGTTATGCATGCATTACTGATTCAGTCTGCTTCCTTACCGATCCACTCGACCCTGAGCTGTGGAGCTATGAGAGATTATTGCTTGTCTTAAGATTTACTTTTTCATGTCTATGGTCATGTCCAGGACCGGCATCCGAGATTCTGAAGGGCTAAAAATAAAGTTCCAAGTCTGATGGGTAAACGGATGGATTTTGCCAAAATACACTTTCGGCGCAAACGCCTTGCCGGGATTCGAACCCAGGAGGGCGGCGTCGCTAGGCTGCGTTGCTATCCGCTGAGCCGCCGAGCCACCGTGCTGGTGCTACCTGCCCGTGTGCTGCCCTACTGATTCAGTTTGCTTCCCTACCGATTCGGTCTGCTTCCCTACCGATCCACTCGACCCTGAGCTGTCGAGTTATGATAGATTATTGCTTGTCTTAAGATTTACTTTTTCATGTCTATGGTCATGTCCAGGACCGGCATCTGAGATTGTGAAGGGCTAAAAATAAAGTTCAAAGTCTGATGGTTGGCAGGTGGTTTGTGGGCTGGGTTTCGAACCAAAGACCCCGTCGCAGCTGAGCTGCGCTGCTGTCCACCGAGCCACTAAACCGCTGTGCCTTTCTCCTTTCCTTAGTCAATGTGCTGAGCTACTGATTCAATGAGCTGCCCTACTGATCCCTGAGCTGGATAGTTCGGATAGACTATTGCTTGTATAGGACTTTTTTGATGTATATTGTCTTGTCCAGAAGATTCCTCAGCTAGCGCGGTGGCTCAGAGGATAGCAGCTCCGTCTTACAACGCCGGCGTCCTGAGTTCGAATCCCGCCAAGGAGACTACTGCGTGAAAGAGCGACAAATTGGGTGGAGAGACACTAAGAACGTTCCATGAGAAAAAGTAAGTGAAAGATGATGTGCCTGGTCTGGGGGAAGCGATAGGGGAGAGGAAAAATTAGGGGGAGATTAGGTTGGCGATGTTCCTGAGGTAGGGTGGTGGAGGTGGGGAGAACGATAGGGGACCATGGTGTGGGTGAGCAACGTGGTTGAGCTAAGAGATGCGGCGTAGTCCGGAAGGGAGCGCTAGAAGGCAATAGTGTGGGCGGGTGGTGAGGTTGGCGACGTGGCTGAGTCAGCGATAGAGGAAAATAGTCGAGGGGGCTGAGTCTGTAGGGCGGCGTGATTGACGATGATCCTGTGACGGGGGCGTGAACAAGGCTTCCCCATTGTACACTCAGTACTTCTGTCCCAGACCAGCCTCTTTTACAGTCTGCTCCCACGCTTGCTCCTGCTCCCTATCTTCCAAGGTCCTCCTCTATCTCACACAGTGCCTTCCTCTTGGCCATCTCCATTACGGCATCTACACCCTGACGGCTCAGCCTATTTTACAGGCTACTTCCGACCATTCACCCAAGCTTCTCCTCTATCTCACAGGGTGCCTTCTCACTCCCCACCCATAGCCGTCCTCTGTCTTACCCACATGTCCCAGTCCTCGTTGCTATGGGCCACCTCCGTCGCGTCCACACCCCTACGGCTTAGCCTACCTTCCTGGCTTCTCCCCACAATTTACCCCTTCCACACAGGCTACGCCCCAAGGTTCGCTTCTATGTCACAGGGTACCTTCTTACAGTCCTCTCGCCACGTCTGAACCCCTATAGACCCACCCCCCCATCTTACTGGCTGCTCCCAATGAGCGCCTCTAAGGCACCCAACTCTTCAGACAATGCCCATCGAACCACTCCATCGACCCCTCTTACAGTCAGAGCGCTTCCCTGTACCGACATCAACTTACCGAACCGCTCCCCACGGCGGGATTCGAACTCACGACCCCAGCGTTGTAAGGCTGCGCTGTTATCCACTGAGCCACCGTGCTAGCTGACTACTTCTCGGTGCTGCTCTGACCTGTATAGTTAGGACAAATGTTTGTAATGGGTGTAAAGGAAAGTTAAAAGTCTGACGGTTGAACAAGAGGTATACGGCCATGCAGGAGATCATCTTCAACGTCAGAACGGACCATTAAATCATCAACCCATGGCGGGATTCGAACCCAGAATGACGTTACCGCAAGGCTGCATTGCTATCCGCTGAGCCACCGAACCACCGTGCTGATGCAGCCTGCCCGTGTGCTGCCCTACTGATTCAGTCTGCTTCCCTACCGATCCACTCGACCCTGAGCTGTGGAGCTATGAGAGATTATTGCTTGTCTTAAGATTTACTTTTTCATGTCTATGGTCATGTCCAGGACCGGCATCCGAGATTCTGAAGGGCGAAAAATAAAGTTCCAAGTCTGTTGGGTAAACGGATGGATTTTGCCAAAACACACTTTCGTCGCAAACGCCTTGCCGGGCTTCGAACCCAGGGTGGCGGCGGCGCTAGGCTGCGTTGCTATCCGCTGAGCCGCCGAGACAATGCCCTGACCTGGCTTTCCGTTATGCATGCATTACTGATTCAGTCTGCTTCCCTACCGATCCCCTCGACCCTGAGCTGTGGAGCTATGAGAGATTATTGCTTGTCTTAAGATTTACTTTTTCATGTCTATGGTCATGTCCAGGACCGGCATCCGAGATTCTGAAGGGCGAAAAATAAAGTTCCAAGTCTGTTGGGTAAACGGATGGATTTTGCCAAAACATACTTTCGTCGCAAACGCCTTGCCGGGATTCGAACCCAGGGTGGCGGCGGCGCTAGGCTGCGTTGCTATCCGCTGAGCCGCCGAGACAATGCCCTGACCTGGCTTTCCGTTATGCATGCATTACTGATTCAGTCTGCTTCCCTACCGATCCACTCGACCCTGAGCTGGGGAGCTATGAGAGATTATTGCTTGTCTTAAGATTTACTTTTTCATGTCTATGGTCATGTCCAGGACCGGCATCCGAGATTCTGAAGGGCGAAAAATAAAGTTCCAAGTCTGTTGGGTAAACGGATGGATTTTGCCAAAACACACTTTCGTCGCAAACGCATTGCCGGGATTCGAACCCAGGTTGGCGGCGGCGCTAGGCTGCGCTGCTATCCGCTGAGCCGCCGAGACAATGCCCTGACCTGGGTTTCCGTTATGCATGCATTACTGATTCAGTCTGCTTCCTTACCGATCCACTCGACCCTGAGCTGTGGAGCTATGAGAGATTATTGCTTGTCTTAAGATTTACTTTTTCATGTCTATGGTCATGTCCAGGACCGGCATCCGAGATTCTGAAGGGCTAAAAATAAAGTTCCAAGTCTGATGGGTAAACGGATGGATTTTGCCAAAATACACTTTCGGCGCAAACGCCTTGCCGGGATTCGAACCCAGGATGGCGGCGTCGCTAGGCTGCGTTGCTATCCGCTGAGCCGCCGAGCCACCGTGCTGGTGCTACCTGCCCGTGTGCTGCCCTACTGATTCAGTTTGCTTCCCTACCGATTCGGTCTGCTTCCCTACCGATCCACTCGACCCTGAGCTGGCGAGTTATGATAGATTATTGCTTGTCTTAAGATTTACTTTTTCATGTCTATGGTCATGTCCAGGACCGGCATCTGAGATTGTGAAGGGCTAAAAATAAAGTTCAAAGTCTGATGGTTGGCAGGTGGTTTGTGGGCTGGGTTTCGAACCAAAGACCCCGTCGCAGCTGAGCTGCGCTGCTGTCCACCGAGCCACTAAACCGCTGTGCCTTTCTCCTTTCCTTAGTCAATGTGCTGAGCTACTGATTCAATGAGCTGCCCTACTGATCCCTGAGCTGGATAGTTCGGATAGACTATTGCTTGTATAGGACTTTTTTGATGTATATTGTCTTGTCCAGAAGATTCCTCAGCTAGCGCGGTGGCTCAGAGGATAGCAGCTCCGTCTTACAACGCCGGCGTCCTGAGTTCGAATCCCGCCAAGGAGACTACTGCGTGAAAGAGCGACAAATTGGGTGGAGAGACACTAAGAACGTTCCATGAGAAAAAGTAAGTGAAAGATGATGTGCCTGGTCTGGGGGAAGCGATAGGGGAGAGGAAAAATTAGGGGGAGATTAGGTTGGCGATGTTCCTGAGGTAGGGTGGTGGAGGTGGGGAGAACGATAGGGGACCATGGTGTGGGTGAGCAGCGTGGTTGAGCTAAGAGATGCGGCGTAGTCCGGAAGGGAGCGCTAGAAGGCAATAGTGTGGGCGGGTGGTGAGGTTGGCGACGTGGCTGAGTCAGCGATAGAGGAAAATAGTCGAGGGGGCTGAGTCTGTAGGGCGGCGTGATTGACGATGATCCTGTGACGGGGGCGTGAACAAGGCTTCCCCATTGTACACTCAGTACTTCTGTCCCAGACCAGCCTCTTTTACAGTCTGCTCCCACGCTTGCTCCTGCTCCCTATCTTCCAAGGTCCTCCTCTATCTCACACAGTGCCTTCCTCTTGGCCATCTCCATTACGGCATCTACACCCTGACGGCTCAGCCTATTTTACAGGCTACTTCCGACCATTCACCCAAGCTTCTCCTCTATCTCACAGGGTGCCTTCTCACTCCCCACCCATAGCCGTCCTCTGTCTTACCCACATGTCCCAGTCCTCGTTGCTATGGGCCACCTCCGTCGCGTCCACACCCCTACGGCTTAGCCTACCTTCCTGGCTTCTCCCCACAATTTACCCCTTCCACACAGGCTACGCCCCAAGGTTCGCTTCTATGTCACAGGGTACCTTCTTACAGTCCTCTCGCCACGTCTGAACCCCTATAGACCCACCCCCCCATCTTACTGGCTGCTCCCAATGAGCGCCTCTAAGGCACCCAACTCTTCAGACAATGCCCATCGAACCACTCCATCGACCCCTCTTACAGTCAGAGCGCTTCCCTGTACCGACATCAACTTACCGAACCGCTCCCCACGGCGGGATTCGAACTCACGACCCCAGCGTTGTAAGGCTGCGCTGTTATCCACTGAGCCACCGTGCTAGCTGACTACTTCTCGGTGCTGCTCTGACCTGTATAGTTAGGACAAATGTTTGTAATGGGTGTAAAGGAAAGTTAAAAGTCTGACGGTTGAACAAGAGGTATACGGCCATGCAGGAGATCATCTTCAACGTCAGAACGGACCATTAAATCATCAACCCATGGCGGGATTCGAACCCAGAATGACGTTACCGCAAGGCTGCATTGCTATCCGCTGAGCCACCGAACCACCGTGCTGATGCAGCCTGCCCGTGTGCTGCCCTACTGATTCAGTCTGCTTCCCTACCGATCCACTCGACCCTGAGCTGTGGAGCTATGAGAGATTATTGCTTGTCTTAAGATTTACTTTTTCATGTCTATGGTCATGTCCAGGACCGGCATCCGAGATTCTGAAGGGCGAAAAATAAAGTTCCAAGTCTGTTGGGTAAACGGATGGATTTTGCCAAAACACACTTTCGTCGCAAACGCCTTGCCGGGATTCGAACCCAGGGTGGCGGCGGCGCTAGGCTGCGTTGCTATCCGCTGAGCCGCCGAGACAATGCCCTGACCTGGCTTTCCGTTATGCATGCATTACTGATTCAGTCTGCTTCCCTACCGATCCCCTCGACCCTGAGCTGTGGAGCTATGAGAGATTATTGCTTGTCTTAAGATTTACTTTTTCATGTCTATGGTCATGTCCAGGACCGGCATCCGAGATTCTGAAGGGCGAAAAATAAAGTTCCAAGTCTGTTGGGTAAACGGATGGATTTTGCCAAAACATACTTTCGTCGCAAACGCCTTGCCGGGATTCGAACCCAGGGTGGCGGCGGCGCTAGGCTGCGTTGCTATCCGCTGAGCCGCCGAGACAATGCCCTGACCTGGCTTTCCGTTATGCATGCATTACTGATTCAGTCTGCTTCCCTACCGATCCACTCGACCCTGAGCTGGGGAGCTATGAGAGATTATTGCTTGTCTTAAGATTTACTTTTTCATGTCTATGGTCATGTCCAGGACCGGCATCCGAGATTCTGAAGGGCGAAAAATAAAGTTCCAAGTCTGTTGGGTAAACGGATGGATTTTGCCAAAACACACTTTCGTCGCAAACGCATTGCCGGGATTCGAACCCAGGTTGGCGGCGGCGCTAGGCTGCGCTGCTATCCGCTGAGCCGCCGAGACAATGCCCTGACCTGGGTTTCCGTTATGCATGCATTACTGATTCAGTCTGCTTCCTTACCGATCCACTCGACCCTGAGCTGTGGAGCTATGAGAGATTATTGCTTGTCTTAAGATTTACTTTTTCATGTCTATGGTCATGTCCAGGACCGGCATCCGAGATTCTGAAGGGCTAAAAATAAAGTTCCAAGTCTGATGGGTAAACGGATGGATTTTGCCAAAATACACTTTCGGCGCAAACGCCTTGCCGGGATTCGAACCCAGGAGGGCGGCGTCGCTAGGCTGCGTTGCTATCCGCTGAGCCGCCGAGCCACCGTGCTGGTGCTACCTGCCCGTGTGCTGCCCTACTGATTCAGTTTGCTTCCCTACCGATTCGGTCTGCTTCCCTACCGATCCACTCGACCCTGAGCTGTCGAGTTATGATAGATTATTGCTTGTCTTAAGATTTACTTTTTCATGTCTATGGTCATGTCCAGGACCGGCATCTGAGATTGTGAAGGGCTAAAAATAAAGTTCAAAGTCTGATGGTTGGCAGGTGGTTTGTGGGCTGGGTTTCGAACCAAAGACCCCGTCGCAGCTGAGCTGCGCTGCTGTCCACCGAGCCACTAAACCGCTGTGCCTTTCTCCTTTCCTTAGTCAATGTGCTGAGCTACTGATTCAATGAGCTGCCCTACTGATCCCTGAGCTGGATAGTTCGGATAGACTATTGCTTGTATAGGACTTTTTTGATGTATATTGTCTTGTCCAGAAGATTCCTCAGCTAGCGCGGTGGCTCAGAGGATAGCAGCTCCGTCTTACAACGCCGGCGTCCTGAGTTCGAATCCCGCCAAGGAGACTACTGCGTGAAAGAGCGACAAATTGGGTGGAGAGACACTAAGAACGTTCCATGAGAAAAAGTAAGTGAAAGATGATGTGCCTGGTCTGGGGGAAGCGATAGGGGAGAGGAAAAATTAGGGGGAGATTAGGTTGGCGATGTTCCTGAGGTAGGGTGGTGGAGGTGGGGAGAACGATAGGGGACCATGGTGTGGGTGAGCAGCGTGGTTGAGCTAAGAGATGCGGCGTAGTCCGGAAGGGAGCGCTAGAAGGCAATAGTGTGGGCGGGTGGTGAGGTTGGCGACGTGGCTGAGTCAGCGATAGAGGAAAATAGTCGAGGGGGCTGAGTCTGTAGAGCGGCGTGATTGACGATGATCCTGTGACGGGGGCGTGAACAAGGCTTCCCCATTGTACACTCAGTACTTCTGTCCCAGACCAGCCTCTTTTACAGTCTGCTCCCACGCTTGCTCCTGCTCCCTATCTTCCAAGGTCCTCCTCTATCTCACACAGTGCCTTCCTCTTGGCCATCTCCATTACGGCATCTACACCCTGACGGCTCAGCCTATTTTACAGGCTACTTCCGACCATTCACCCAAGCTTCTCCTCTATCTCACAGGGTGCCTTCTCACTCCCCACCCATAGCCGTCCTCTGTCTTACCCACATGTCCCAGTCCTCGTTGCTATGGGCCACCTCCGTCGCGTCCACACCCCTACGGCTTAGCCTACCTTCCTGGCTTCTCCCCACAATTTACCCCTTCCACACAGGCTACGCCCCAAGGTTCGCTTCTATGTCACAGGGTACCTTCTTACAGTCCTCTCGCCACGTCTGAACCCCTATAGACCCACCCCCCCATCTTACTGGCTGCTCCCAATGAGCGCCTCTAAGGCACCCAACTCTTCAGACAATGCCCATCGAACCACTCCATCGACCCCTCTTACAGTCAGAGCGCTTCCCTGTACCGACATCAACTTACCGAACCGCTCCCCACGGCGGGATTCGAACTCACGACCCCAGCGTTGTAAGGCTGCGCTGTTATCCACTGAGCCACCGTGCTAGCTGACTACTTCTCGGTGCTGCTCTGACCTGTATAGTTAGGACAAATGTTTGTAATGGGTGTAAAGGAAAGTTAAAAGTCTGACGGTTGAACAAGAGGTATACGGCCATGCAGGAGATCATCTTCAACGTCAGAACGGACCATTAAATCATCAACCCATGGCGGGATTCGAACCCAGAATGACGTTACCGCAAGGCTGCATTGCTATCCGCTGAGCCACCGAACCACCGTGCTGATGCAGCCTGCCCGTGTGCTGCCCTACTGATTCAGTCTGCTTCCCTACCGATCCACTCGACCCTGAGCTGTGGAGCTATGAGAGATTATTGCTTGTCTTAAGATTTACTTTTTCATGTCTATGGTCATGTCCAGGACCGGCATCCGAGATTCTGAAGGGCGAAAAATAAAGTTCCAAGTCTGTTGGGTAAACGGATGGATTTTGCCAAAACACACTTTCGTCGCAAACGCCTTGCCGGGCTTCGAACCCAGGGTGGCGGCGGCGCTAGGCTGCGTTGCTATCCGCTGAGCCGCCGAGACAATGCCCTGACCTGGCTTTCCGTTATGCATGCATTACTGATTCAGTCTGCTTCCCTACCGATCCCCTCGACCCTGAGCTGTGGAGCTATGAGAGATTATTGCTTGTCTTAAGATTTACTTTTTCATGTCTATGGTCATGTCCAGGACCGGCATCCGAGATTCTGAAGGGCGAAAAATAAAGTTCCAAGTCTGTTGGGTAAACGGATGGATTTTGCCAAAACATACTTTCGTCGCAAACGCCTTGCCGGGATTCGAACCCAGGGTGGCGGCGGCGCTAGGCTGCGTTGCTATCCGCTGAGCCGCCGAGACAATGCCCTGACCTGGCTTTCCGTTATGCATGCATTACTGATTCAGTCTGCTTCCCTACCGATCCACTCGACCCTGAGCTGGGGAGCTATGAGAGATTATTGCTTGTCTTAAGATTTACTTTTTCATGTCTATGGTCATGTCCAGGACCGGCATCCGAGATTCTGAAGGGCGAAAAATAAAGTTCCAAGTCTGTTGGGTAAACGGATGGATTTTGCCAAAACACACTTTCGTCGCAAACGCATTGCCGGGATTCGAACCCAGGTTGGCGGCGGCGCTAGGCTGCGCTGCTATCCGCTGAGCCGCCGAGACAATGCCCTGACCTGGGTTTCCGTTATGCATGCATTACTGATTCAGTCTGCTTCCTTACCGATCCACTCGACCCTGAGCTGTGGAGCTATGAGAGATTATTGCTTGTCTTAAGATTTACTTTTTCATGTCTATGGTCATGTCCAGGACCGGCATCCGAGATTCTGAAGGGCTAAAAATAAAGTTCCAAGTCTGATGGGTAAACGGATGGATTTTGCCAAAATACACTTTCGGCGCAAACGCCTTGCCGGGATTCGAACCCAGGAGGGCGGCGTCGCTAGGCTGCGTTGCTATCCGCTGAGCCGCCGAGCCACCGTGCTGGTGCTACCTGCCCGTGTGCTGCCCTACTGATTCAGTTTGCTTCCCTACCGATTCGGTCTGCTTCCCTACCGATCCACTCGACCCTGAGCTGTCGAGTTATGATAGATTATTGCTTGTCTTAAGATTTACTTTTTCATGTCTATGGTCATGTCCAGGACCGGCATCTGAGATTGTGAAGGGCTAAAAATAAAGTTCAAAGTCTGATGGTTGGCAGGTGGGCTGGGTTTCGAACCAAAGACCCCGTCGCAGCTGAGCTGCGCTGCTGTCCACCGAGCCACTAAACCGCTGTGCCTTTCTCCTTTCCTTAGTCAATGTGCTGAGCTACTGATTCAATGAGCTGCCCTACTGATCCCTGAGCTGGATAGTTCGGATAGACTATTGCTTGTATAGGACTTTTTTGATGTATATTGTCTTGTCCAGAAGATTCCTCAGCTAGCGCGGTGGCTCAGAGGATAGCAGCTCCGTCTTACAACGCCGGCGTCCTGAGTTCGAATCCCGCCAAGGAGACTACTGCGTGAAAGAGCGACAAATTGGGTGGAGAGACACTAAGAACGTTCCATGAGAAAAAGTAAGTGAAAGATGATGTGCCTGGTCTGGGGGAAGCGATAGGGGAGAGGAAAAATTAGGGGGAGATTAGGTTGGCGATGTTCCTGAGGTAGGGTGGTGGAGGTGGGGAGAACGATAGGGGACCATGGTGTGGGTGAGCAGCGTGGTTGAGCTAAGAGATGCGGCGTAGTCCGGAAGGGAGCGCTAGAAGGCAATAGTGTGGGCGGGTGGTGAGGTTGGCGACGTGGCTGAGTCAGCGATAGAGGAAAATAGTCGAGGGGGCTGAGTCTGTAGGGCGGCGTGATTGACGATGATCCTGTGACGGGGGCGTGAACAAGGCTTCCCCATTGTACACTCAGTACTTCTGTCCCAGACCAGCCTCTTTTACAGTCTGCTCCCACGCTTGCTCCTGCTCCCTATCTTCCAAGGTCCTCCTCTATCTCACACAGTGCCTTCCTCTTGGCCATCTCCATTACGGCATCTACACCCTGACGGCTCAGCCTATTTTACAGGCTACTTCCGACCATTCACCCAAGCTTCTCCTCTATCTCACAGGGTGCCTTCTCACTCCCCACCCATAGCCGTCCTCTGTCTTACCCACATGTCCCAGTCCTCGTTGCTATGGGCCACCTCCGTCGCGTCCACACCCCTACGGCTTAGCCTACCTTCCTGGCTTCTCCCCACAATTTACCCCTTCCACACAGGCTACGCCCCAAGGTTCGCTTCTATGTCACAGGGTACCTTCTTACAGTCCTCTCGCCACGTCTGAACCCCTATAGACCCACCCCCCCATCTTACTGGCTGCTCCCAATGAGCGCCTCTAAGGCACCCAACTCTTCAGACAATGCCCATCGAACCACTCCATCGACCCCTCTTACAGTCAGAGCGCTTCCCTGTACCGACATCAACTTACCGAACCGCTCCCCACGGCGGGATTCGAACTCACGACCCCAGCGTTGTAAGGCTGCGCTGTTATCCACTGAGCCACCGTGCTAGCTGACTACTTCTCGGTGCTGCTCTGACCTGTATAGTTAGGACAAATGTTTGTAATGGGTGTAAAGGAAAGTTAAAAGTCTGACGGTTGAACAAGAGGTATACGGCCATGCAGGAGATCATCTTCAACGTCAGAACGGACCATTAAATCATCAACCCATGGCGGGATTCGAACCCAGAATGACGTTACCGCAAGGCTGCATTGCTATCCGCTGAGCCACCGACCCACCGTGCTGATGCAGCCTGCCCGTGTGCTGCCCTACTGATTCAGTCTGCTTCCCTACCGATCCACTCGACCCTGAGCTGTGGAGCTATGAGAGATTATTGCTTGTCTTAAGATTTACTTTTTCATGTCTATGGTCATGTCCAGGACCGGCATCCGAGATTCTGAAGGGCGAAAAATAAAGTTCCAAGTCTGTTGGGTAAACGGATGGATTTTGCCAAAACACACTTTCGTCGCAAACGCCTTGCCGGGATTCGAACCCAGGGTGGCGGCGGCGCTAGGCTGCGTTGCTATCCGCTGAGCCGCCGAGACAATGCCCTGACCTGGCTTTCCGTTATGCATGCATTACTGATTCAGTCTGCTTCCCTACCGATCCCCTCGACCCTGAGCTGTGGAGCTATGAGAGATTATTGCTTGTCTTAAGATTTACTTTTTCATGTCTATGGTCATGTCCAGGACCGGCATCCGAGATTCTGAAGGGCGAAAAATAAAGTTCCAAGTCTGTTGGGTAAACGGATGGATTTTGCCAAAACATACTTTCGTCGCAAACGCCTTGCCGGGATTCGAACCCAGGGTGGCGGCGGCGCTAGGCTGCGTTGCTATCCGCTGAGCCGCCGAGACAATGCCCTGACCTGGCTTTCCGTTATGCATGCATTACTGATTCAGTCTGCTTCCCTACCGATCCACTCGACCCTGAGCTGGGGAGCTATGAGAGATTATTGCTTGTCTTAAGATTTACTTTTTCATGTCTATGGTCATGTCCAGGACCGGCATCCGAGATTCTGAAGGGCGAAAAATAAAGTTCCAAGTCTGTTGGGTAAACGGATGGATTTTGCCAAAACACACTTTCGTCGCAAACGCATTGCCGGGATTCGAACCCAGGTTGGCGGCGGCGCTAGGCTGCGCTGCTATCCGCTGAGCCGCCGAGACAATGCCCTGACCTGGGTTTCCGTTATGCATGCATTACTGATTCAGTCTGCTTCCTTACCGATCCACTCGACCCTGAGCTGTGGAGCTATGAGAGATTATTGCTTGTCTTAAGATTTACTTTTTCATGTCTATGGTCATGTCCAGGACCGGCATCCGAGATTCTGAAGGGCTAAAAATAAAGTTCCAAGTCTGATGGGTAAACGGATGGATTTTGCCAAAATACACTTTCGGCGCAAACGCCTTGCCGGGATTCGAACCCAGGATGGCGGCGTCGCTAGGCTGCGTTGCTATCCGCTGAGCCGCCGAGCCACCGTGCTGGTGCTACCTGCCCGTGTGCTGCCCTACTGATTCAGTTTGCTTCCCTACCGATTCGGTCTGCTTCCCTACCGATCCACTCGACCCTGAGCTGTCGAGTTATGATAGATTATTGCTTGTCTTAAGATTTACTTTTTCATGTCTATGGTCATGTCCAGGACCGGCATCTGAGATTGTGAAGGGCTAAAAATAAAGTTCAAAGTCTGATGGTTGGCAGGTGGTTTGTGGGCTGGGTTTCGAACCAAAGACCCCGTCGCAGCTGAGCTGCGCTGCTGTCCACCGAGCCACTAAACCGCTGTGCCTTTCTCCTTTCCTTAGTCAATGTGCTGAGCTACTGATTCAATGAGCTGCCCTACTGATCCCTGAGCTGGATAGTTCGGATAGACTATTGCTTGTATAGGACTTTTTTGATGTATATTGTCTTGTCCAGAAGATTCCTCAGCTAGCGCGGTGGCTCAGAGGATAGCAGCTCCGTCTTACAACGCCGGCGTCCTGAGTTCGAATCCCGCCAAGGAGACTACTGCGTGAAAGAGCGACAAATTGGGTGGAGAGACACTAAGAACGTTCCATGAGAAAAAGTAAGTGAAAGATGATGTGCCTGGTCTGGGGGAAGCGATAGGGGAGAGGAAAAATTAGGGGGAGATTAGGTTGGCGATGTTCCTGAGGTAGGGTGGTGGAGGTGGGGAGAACGATAGGGGACCATGGTGTGGGTGAGCAGCGTGGTTGAGCTAAGAGATGCGGCGTAGTCCGGAAGGGAGCGCTAGAAGGCAATAGTGTGGGCGGGTGGTGAGGTTGGCGACGTGGCTGAGTCAGCGATAGAGGAAAATAGTCGAGGGGGCTGAGTCTGTAGGGCGGCGTGATTGACGATGATCCTGTGACGGGGGCGTGAACAAGGCTTCCCCATTGTACACTCAGTACTTCTGTCCCAGACCAGCCTCTTTTACAGTCTGCTCCCACGCTTGCTCCTGCTCCCTATCTTCCAAGGTCCTCCTCTATCTCACACAGTGCCTTCCTCTTGGCCATCTCCATTACGGCATCTACACCCTGACGGCTCAGCCTATTTTACAGGCTACTTCCGACCATTCACCCAAGCTTCTCCTCTATCTCACAGGGTGCCTTCTCACTCCCCACCCATAGCCGTCCTCTGTCTTACCCACATGTCCCAGTCCTCGTTGCTATGGGCCACCTCCGTCGCGTCCACACCCCTACGGCTTAGCCTACCTTCCTGGCTTCTCCCCACAATTTACCCCTTCCACACAGGCTACGCCCCAAGGTTCGCTTCTATGTCACAGGGTACCTTCTTACAGTCCTCTCGCCACGTCTGAACCCCTATAGACCCACCCCCCCATCTTACTGGCTGCTCCCAATGAGCGCCTCTAAGGCACCCAACTCTTCAGACAATGCCCATCGAACCACTCCATCGACCCCTCTTACAGTCAGAGCGCTTCCCTGTACCGACATCAACTTACCGAACCGCTCCCCACGGCGGGATTCGAACTCACGACCCCAGCGTTGTAAGGCTGCGCTGTTATCCACTGAGCCACCGTGCTAGCTGACTACTTCTCGGTGCTGCTCTGACCTGTATAGTTAGGACAAATGTTTGTAATGGGTGTAAAGGAAAGTTAAAAGTCTGACGGTTGAACAAGAGGTATACGGCCATGCAGGAGATCATCTTCAACGTCAGAACGGACCATTAAATCATCAACCCATGGCGGGATTCGAACCCAGAATGACGTTACCGCAAGGCTGCATTGCTATCCGCTGAGCCACCGAACCACCGTGCTGATGCAGCCTGCCCGTGTGCTGCCCTACTGATTCAGTCTGCTTCCCTACCGATCCACTCGACCCTGAGCTGTGGAGCTATGAGAGATTATTGCTTGTCTTAAGATTTACTTTTTCATGTCTATGGTCATGTCCAGGACCGGCATCCGAGATTCTGAAGGGCGAAAAATAAAGTTCCAAGTCTGTTGGGTAAACGGATGGATTTTGCCAAAACACACTTTCGTCGCAAACGCCTTGCCGGGATTCGAACCCAGGGTGGCGGCGGCGCTAGGCTGCGTTGCTATCCGCTGAGCCGCCGAGACAATGCCCTGACCTGGCTTTCCGTTATGCATGCATTACTGATTCAGTCTGCTTCCCTACCGATCCCCTCGACCCTGAGCTGTGGAGCTATGAGAGATTATTGCTTGTCTTAAGATTTACTTTTTCATGTCTATGGTCATGTCCAGGACCGGCATCCGAGATTCTGAAGGGCGAAAAATAAAGTTCCAAGTCTGTTGGGTAAACGGATGGATTTTGCCAAAACATACTTTCGTCGCAAACGCCTTGCCGGGATTCGAACCCAGGGTGGCGGCGGCGCTAGGCTGCGTTGCTATCCGCTGAGCCGCCGAGACAATGCCCTGACCTGGCTTTCCGTTATGCATGCATTACTGATTCAGTCTGCTTCCCTACCGATCCACTCGACCCTGAGCTGGGGAGCTATGAGAGATTATTGCTTGTCTTAAGATTTACTTTTTCATGTCTATGGTCATGTCCAGGACCGGCATCCGAGATTCTGAAGGGCGAAAAATAAAGTTCCAAGTCTGTTGGGTAAACGGATGGATTTTGCCAAAACACACTTTCGTCGCAAACGCATTGCCGGGATTCGAACCCAGGTTGGCGGCGGCGCTAGGCTGCGCTGCTATCCGCTGAGCCGCCGAGACAATGCCCTGACCTGGGTTTCCGTTATGCATGCATTACTGATTCAGTCTGCTTCCTTACCGATCCACTCGACCCTGAGCTGTGGAGCTATGAGAGATTATTGCTTGTCTTAAGATTTACTTTTTCATGTCTATGGTCATGTCCAGGACCGGCATCCGAGATTCTGAAGGGCTAAAAATAAAGTTCCAAGTCTGATGGGTAAACGGATGGATTTTGCCAAAATACACTTTCGGCGCAAACGCCTTGCCGGGATTCGAACCCAGGAGGGCGGCGTCGCTAGGCTGCGTTGCTATCCGCTGAGCCGCCGAGCCACCGTGCTGGTGCTACCTGCCCGTGTGCTGCCCTACTGATTCAGTTTGCTTCCCTACCGATTCGGTCTGCTTCCCTACCGATCCACTCGACCCTGAGCTGTCGAGTTATGATAGATTATTGCTTGTCTTAAGATTTACTTTTTCATGTCTATGGTCATGTCCAGGACCGGCATCTGAGATTGTGAAGGGCTAAAAATAAAGTTCAAAGTCTGATGGTTGGCAGGTGGTTTGTGGGCTGGGTTTCGAACCAAAGACCCCGTCGCAGCTGAGCTGCGCTGCTGTCCACCGAGCCACTAAACCGCTGTGCCTTTCTCCTTTCCTTAGTCAATGTGCTGAGCTACTGATTCAATGAGCTGCCCTACTGATCCCTGAGCTGGATAGTTCGGATAGACTATTGCTTGTATAGGACTTTTTTGATGTATATTGTCTTGTCCAGAAGATTCCTCAGCTAGCGCGGTGGCTCAGAGGATAGCAGCTCCGTCTTACAACGCCGGCGTCCTGAGTTCGAATCCCGCCAAGGAGACTACTGCGTGAAAGAGCGACAAATTGGGTGGAGAGACACTAAGAACGTTCCATGAGAAAAAGTAAGTGAAAGATGATGTGCCTGGTCTGGGGGAAGCGATAGGGGAGAGGAAAAATTAGGGGGAGATTAGGTTGGCGATGTTCCTGAGGTAGGGTGGTGGAGGTGGGGAGAACGATAGGGGACCATGGTGTGGGTGAGCAACGTGGTTGAGCTAAGAGATGCGGCGTAGTCCGGAAGGGAGCGCTAGAAGGCAATAGTGTGGGCGGGTGGTGAGGTTGGCGACGTGGCTGAGTCAGCGATAGAGGAAAATAGTCGAGGGGGCTGAGTCTGTAGGGTGGCGTGATTGACGATGATCCTGTGACGGGGGCGTGAACAAGGCTTCCCCATTGTACACTCAGTACTTCTGTCCCAGACCAGCCTCTTTTACAGTCTGCTCCCACGCTTGCTCCTGCTCCCTATCTTCCAAGGTCCTCCTCTATCTCACACAGTGCCTTCCTCTTGGCCATCTCCATTACGGCATCTACACCCTGACGGCTCAGCCTATTTTACAGGCTACTTCCGACCATTCACCCAAGCTTCTCCTCTATCTCACAGGGTGCCTTCTCACTCCCCACCCATAGCCGTCCTCTGTCTTACCCACATGTCCCAGTCCTCGTTGCTATGGGCCACCTCCGTCGCGTCCACACCCCTACGGCTTAGCCTACCTTCCTGGCTTCTCCCCACAATTTACCCCTTCCACACAGGCTACGCCCCAAGGTTCGCTTCTATGTCACAGGGTACCTTCTTACAGTCCTCTCGCCACGTCTGAACCCCTATAGACCCACCCCCCCATCTTACTGGCTGCTCCCAATGAGCGCCTCTAAGGCACCCAACTCTTCAGACAATGCCCATCGAACCACTCCATCGACCCCTCTTACAGTCAGAGCGCTTCCCTGTACCGACATCAACTTACCGAACCGCTCCCCACGGCGGGATTCGAACTCACGACCCCAGCGTTGTAAGGCTGCGCTGTTATCCACTGAGCCACCGTGCTAGCTGACTACTTCTCGGTGCTGCTCTGACCTGTATAGTTAGGACAAATGTTTGTAATGGGTGTAAAGGAAAGTTAAAAGTCTGACGGTTGAACAAGAGGTATACGGCCATGCAGGAGATCATCTTCAACGTCAGAACGGACCATTAAATCATCAACCCATGGCGGGATTCGAACCCAGAATGACGTTACCGCAAGGCTGCATTGCTATCCGCTGAGCCACCGAACCACCGTGCTGATGCAGCCTGCCCGTGTGCTGCCCTACTGATTCAGTCTGCTTCCCTACCGATCCACTCGACCCTGAGCTGTGGAGCTATGAGAGATTATTGCTTGTCTTAAGATTTACTTTTTCATGTCTATGGTCATGTCCAGGACCGGCATCCGAGATTCTGAAGGGCGAAAAATAAAGTTCCAAGTCTGTTGGGTAAACGGATGGATTTTGCCAAAACACACTTTCGTCGCAAACGCCTTGCCGGGCTTCGAACCCAGGGTGGCGGCGGCGCTAGGCTGCGTTGCTATCCGCTGAGCCGCCGAGACAATGCCCTGACCTGGCTTTCCGTTATGCATGCATTACTGATTCAGTCTGCTTCCCTACCGATCCCCTCGACCCTGAGCTGTGGAGCTATGAGAGATTATTGCTTGTCTTAAGATTTACTTTTTCATGTCTATGGTCATGTCCAGGACCGGCATCCGAGATTCTGAAGGGCGAAAAATAAAGTTCCAAGTCTGTTGGGTAAACGGATGGATTTTGCCAAAACATACTTTCGTCGCAAACGCCTTGCCGGGATTCGAACCCAGGGTGGCGGCGGCGCTAGGCTGCGTTGCTATCCGCTGAGCCGCCGAGACAATGCCCTGACCTGGCTTTCCGTTATGCATGCATTACTGATTCAGTCTGCTTCCCTACCGATCCACTCGACCCTGAGCTGGGGAGCTATGAGAGATTATTGCTTGTCTTAAGATTTACTTTTTCATGTCTATGGTCATGTCCAGGACCGGCATCCGAGATTCTGAAGGGCGAAAAATAAAGTTCCAAGTCTGTTGGGTAAACGGATGGATTTTGCCAAAACACACTTTCGTCGCAAACGCATTGCCGGGATTCGAACCCAGGTTGGCGGCGGCGCTAGGCTGCGCTGCTATCCGCTGAGCCGCCGAGACAATGCCCTGACCTGGGTTTCCGTTATGCATGCATTACTGATTCAGTCTGCTTCCTTACCGATCCACTCGACCCTGAGCTGTGGAGCTATGAGAGATTATTGCTTGTCTTAAGATTTACTTTTTCATGTCTATGGTCATGTCCAGGACCGGCATCCGAGATTCTGAAGGGCTAAAAATAAAGTTCCAAGTCTGATGGGTAAACGGATGGATTTTGCCAAAATACACTTTCGGCGCAAACGCCTTGCCGGGATTCGAACCCAGGAGGGCGGCGTCGCTAGGCTGCGTTGCTATCCGCTGAGCCGCCGAGCCACCGTGCTGGTGCTACCTGCCCGTGTGCTGCCCTACTGATTCAGTTTGCTTCCCTACCGATTCGGTCTGCTTCCCTACCGATCCACTCGACCCTGAGCTGTCGAGTTATGATAGATTATTGCTTGTCTTAAGATTTACTTTTTCATGTCTATGGTCATGTCCAGGACCGGCATCTGAGATTGTGAAGGGCTAAAAATAAAGTTCAAAGTCTGATGGTTGGCAGGTGGTTTGTGGGCTGGGTTTCGAACCAAAGACCCCGTCGCAGCTGAGCTGCGCTGCTGTCCACCGAGCCACTAAACCGCTGTGCCTTTCTCCTTTCCTTAGTCAATGTGCTGAGCTACTGATTCAATGAGCTGCCCTACTGATCCCTGAGCTGGATAGTTCGGATAGACTATTGCTTGTATAGGACTTTTTTGATGTATATTGTCTTGTCCAGAAGATTCCTCAGCTAGCGCGGTGGCTCAGAGGATAGCAGCTCCGTCTTACAACGCCGGCGTCCTGAGTTCGAATCCCGCCAAGGAGACTACTGCGTGAAAGAGCGACAAATTGGGTGGAGAGACACTAAGAACGTTCCATGAGAAAAAGTAAGTGAAAGATGATGTGCCTGGTCTGGGGGAAGCGATAGGGGAGAGGAAAAATTAGGGGGAGATTAGGTTGGCGATGTTCCTGAGGTAGGGTGGTGGAGGTGGGGAGAACGATAGGGGACCATGGTGTGGGTGAGCAGCGTGGTTGAGCTAAGAGATGCGGCGTAGTCCGGAAGGGAGCGCTAGAAGGCAATAGTGTGGGCGGGTGGTGAGGTTGGTGACGTGGCTGAGTCAGCGATAGAGGAAAATAGTCGAGGGGGCTGAGTCTGTAGGGCGGCGTGATTGACGATGATCCTGTGACGGGGGCGTGAACAAGGCTTCCCCATTGTACACTCAGTACTTCTGTCCCAGACCAGCCTCTTTTACAGTCTGCTCCCACGCTTGCTCCTGCTCCCTATCTTCCAAGGTCCTCCTCTATCTCACACAGTGCCTTCCTCTTGGCCATCTCCATTACGGCATCTACACCCTGACGGCTCAGCCTATTTTACAGGCTACTTCCGACCATTCACCCAAGCTTCTCCTCTATCTCACAGGGTGCCTTCTCACTCCCCACCCATAGCCGTCCTCTGTCTTACCCACATGTCCCAGTCCTCGTTGCTATGGGCCACCTCCGTCGCGTCCACACCCCTACGGCTTAGCCTACCTTCCTGGCTTCTCCCCACAATTTACCCCTTCCACACAGGCTACGCCCCAAGGTTCGCTTCTATGTCACAGGGTACCTTCTTACAGTCCTCTCGCCACGTCTGAACCCCTATAGACCCACCCCCCCATCTTACTGGCTGCTCCCAATGAGCGCCTCTAAGGCACCCAACTCTTCAGACAATGCCCATCGAACCACTCCATCGACCCCTCTTACAGTCAGAGCGCTTCCCTGTACCGACATCAACTTACCGAACCGCTCCCCACGGCGGGATTCGAACTCACGACCCCAGCGTTGTAAGGCTGCGCTGTTATCCACTGAGCCACCGTGCTAGCTGACTACTTCTCGGTGCTGCTCTGACCTGTATAGTTAGGACAAATGTTTGTAATGGGTGTAAAGGAAAGTTAAAAGTCTGACGGTTGAACAAGAGGTATACGGCCATGCAGGAGATCATCTTCAACGTCAGAACGGACCATTAAATCATCAACCCATGGCGGGATTCGAACCCAGAATGACGTTACCGCAAGGCTGCATTGCTATCCGCTGAGCCACCGAACCACCGTGCTGATGCAGCCTGCCCGTGTGCTGCCCTACTGATTCAGTCTGCTTCCCTACCGATCCACTCGACCCTGAGCTGTGGAGCTATGAGAGATTATTGCTTGTCTTAAGATTTACTTTTTCATGTCTATGGTCATGTCCAGGACCGGCATCCGAGATTCTGAAGGGCGAAAAATAAAGTTCCAAGTCTGTTGGGTAAACGGATGGATTTTGCCAAAACACACTTTCGTCGCAAACGCCTTGCCGGGATTCGAACCCAGGGTGGCGGCGGCGCTAGGCTGCGTTGCTATCCGCTGAGCCGCCGAGACAATGCCCTGACCTGGCTTTCCGTTATGCATGCATTACTGATTCAGTCTGCTTCCCTACCGATCCCCTCGACCCTGAGCTGTGGAGCTATGAGAGATTATTGCTTGTCTTAAGATTTACTTTTTCATGTCTATGGTCATGTCCAGGACCGGCATCCGAGATTCTGAAGGGCGAAAAATAAAGTTCCAAGTCTGTTGGGTAAACGGATGGATTTTGCCAAAACATACTTTCGTCGCAAACGCCTTGCCGGGATTCGAACCCAGGGTGGCGGCGGCGCTAGGCTGCGTTGCTATCCGCTGAGCCGCCGAGACAATGCCCTGACCTGGCTTTCCGTTATGCATGCATTACTGATTCAGTCTGCTTCCCTACCGATCCACTCGACCCTGAGCTGGGGAGCTATGAGAGATTATTGCTTGTCTTAAGATTTACTTTTTCATGTCTATGGTCATGTCCAGGACCGGCATCCGAGATTCTGAAGGGCGAAAAATAAAGTTCCAAGTCTGTTGGGTAAACGGATGGATTTTGCCAAAACACACTTTCGTCGCAAACGCATTGCCGGGATTCGAACCCAGGTTGGCGGCGGCGCTAGGCTGCGCTGCTATCCGCTGAGCCGCCGAGACAATGCCCTGACCTGGGTTTCCGTTATGCATGCATTACTGATTCAGTCTGCTTCCTTACCGATCCACTCGACCCTGAGCTGTGGAGCTATGAGAGATTATTGCTTGTCTTAAGATTTACTTTTTCATGTCTATGGTCATGTCCAGGACCGGCATCCGAGATTCTGAAGGGCTAAAAATAAAGTTCCAAGTCTGATGGGTAAACGGATGGATTTTGCCAAAATACACTTTCGGCGCAAACGCCTTGCCGGGATTCGAACCCAGGATGGCGGCGTCGCTAGGCTGCGTTGCTATCCGCTGAGCCGCCGAGCCACCGTGCTGGTGCTACCTGCCCGTGTGCTGCCCTACTGATTCAGTTTGCTTCCCTACCGATTCGGTCTGCTTCCCTACCGATCCACTCGACCCTGAGCTGTCGAGTTATGATAGATTATTGCTTGTCTTAAGATTTACTTTTTCATGTCTATGGTCATGTCCAGGACCGGCATCTGAGATTGTGAAGGGCTAAAAATAAAGTTCAAAGTCTGATGGTTGGCAGGTGGTTTGTGGGCTGGGTTTCGAACCAAAGACCCCGTCGCAGCTGAGCTGCGCTGCTGTCCACCGAGCCACTAAACCGCTGTGCCTTTCTCCTTTCCTTAGTCAATGTGCTGAGCTACTGATTCAATGAGCTGCCCTACTGATCCCTGAGCTGGATAGTTCGGATAGACTATTGCTTGTATAGGACTTTTTTGATGTATATTGTCTTGTCCAGAAGATTCCTCAGCTAGCGCGGTGGCTCAGAGGATAGCAGCTCCGTCTTACAACGCCGGCGTCCTGAGTTCGAATCCCGCCAAGGAGACTACTGCGTGAAAGAGCGACAAATTGGGTGGAGAGACACTAAGAACGTTCCATGAGAAAAAGTAAGTGAAAGATGATGTGCCTGGTCTGGGGGAAGCGATAGGGGAGAGGAAAAATTAGGGGGAGATTAGGTTGGCGATGTTCCTGAGGTAGGGTGGTGGAGGTGGGGAGAACGATAGGGGACCATGGTGTGGGTGAGCAGCGTGGTTGAGCTAAGAGATGCGGCGTAGTCCGGAAGGGAGCGCTAGAAGGCAATAGTGTGGGCGGGTGGTGAGGTTGGCGACGTGGCTGAGTCAGCGATAGAGGAAAATAGTCGAGGGGGCTGAGTCTGTAGGGTGGCGTGATTGACGATGATCCTGTGACGGGGGCGTGAACAAGGCTTCCCCATTGTACACTCAGTACTTCTGTCCCAGACCAGCCTCTTTTACAGTCTGCTCCCACGCTTGCTCCTGCTCCCTATCTTCCAAGGTCCTCCTCTATCTCACACAGTGCCTTCCTCTTGGCCATCTCCATTACGGCATCTACACCCTGACGGCTCAGCCTATTTTACAGGCTACTTCCGACCATTCACCCAAGCTTCTCCTCTATCTCACAGGGTGCCTTCTCACTCCCCACCCATAGCCGTCCTCTGTCTTACCCACATGTCCCAGTCCTCGTTGCTATGGGCCACCTCCGTCGCGTCCACACCCCTACGGCTTAGCCTACCTTCCTGGCTTCTCCCCACAATTTACCCCTTCCACACAGGCTACGCCCCAAGGTTCGCTTCTATGTCACAGGGTACCTTCTTACAGTCCTCTCGCCACGTCTGAACCCCTATAGACCCACCCCCCCATCTTACTGGCTGCTCCCAATGAGCGCCTCTAAGGCACCCAACTCTTCAGACAATGCCCATCGAACCACTCCATCGACCCCTCTTACAGTCAGAGCGCTTCCCTGTACCGACATCAACTTACCGAACCGCTCCCCACGGCGGGATTCGAACTCACGACCCCAGCGTTGTAAGGCTGCGCTGTTATCCACTGAGCCACCGTGCTAGCTGACTACTTCTCGGTGCTGCTCTGACCTGTATAGTTAGGACAAATGTTTGTAATGGGTGTAAAGGAAAGTTAAAAGTCTGACGGTTGAACAAGAGGTATACGGCCATGCAGGAGATCATCTTCAACGTCAGAACGGACCATTAAATCATCAACCCATGGCGGGATTCGAACCCAGAATGACGTTACCGCAAGGCTGCATTGCTATCCGCTGAGCCACCGAACCACCGTGCTGATGCAGCCTGCCCGTGTGCTGCCCTACTGATTCAGTCTGCTTCCCTACCGATCCACTCGACCCTGAGCTGTGGAGCTATGAGAGATTATTGCTTGTCTTAAGATTTACTTTTTCATGTCTATGGTCATGTCCAGGACCGGCATCCGAGATTCTGAAGGGCGAAAAATAAAGTTCCAAGTCTGTTGGGTAAACGGATGGATTTTGCCAAAACACACTTTCGTCGCAAACGCCTTGCCGGGATTCGAACCCAGGGTGGCGGCGGCGCTAGGCTGCGTTGCTATCCGCTGAGCCGCCGAGACAATGCCCTGACCTGGCTTTCCGTTATGCATGCATTACTGATTCAGTCTGCTTCCCTACCGATCCCCTCGACCCTGAGCTGTGGAGCTATGAGAGATTATTGCTTGTCTTAAGATTTACTTTTTCATGTCTATGGTCATGTCCAGGACCGGCATCCGAGATTCTGAAGGGCGAAAAATAAAGTTCCAAGTCTGTTGGGTAAACGGATGGATTTTGCCAAAACATACTTTCGTCGCAAACGCCTTGCCGGGATTCGAACCCAGGGTGGCGGCGGCGCTAGGCTGCGTTGCTATCCGCTGAGCCGCCGAGACAATGCCCTGACCTGGCTTTCCGTTATGCATGCATTACTGATTCAGTCTGCTTCCCTACCGATCCACTCGACCCTGAGCTGGGGAGCTATGAGAGATTATTGCTTGTCTTAAGATTTACTTTTTCATGTCTATGGTCATGTCCAGGACCGGCATCCGAGATTCTGAAGGGCGAAAAATAAAGTTCCAAGTCTGTTGGGTAAACGGATGGATTTTGCCAAAACACACTTTCGTCGCAAACGCATTGCCGGGATTCGAACCCAGGTTGGCGGCGGCGCTAGGCTGCGCTGCTATCCGCTGAGCCGCCGAGACAATGCCCTGACCTGGGTTTCCGTTATGCATGCATTACTGATTCAGTCTGCTTCCTTACCGATCCACTCGACCCTGAGCTGTGGAGCTATGAGAGATTATTGCTTGTCTTAAGATTTACTTTTTCATGTCTATGGTCATGTCCAGGACCGGCATCCGAGATTCTGAAGGGCTAAAAATAAAGTTCCAAGTCTGATGGGTAAACGGATGGATTTTGCCAAAATACACTTTCGGCGCAAACGCCTTGCCGGGATTCGAACCCAGGAGGGCGGCGTCGCTAGGCTGCGTTGCTATCCGCTGAGCCGCCGAGCCACCGTGCTGGTGCTACCTGCCCGTGTGCTGCCCTACTGATTCAGTTTGCTTCCCTACCGATTCGGTCTGCTTCCCTACCGATCCACTCGACCCTGAGCTGTCGAGTTATGATAGATTATTGCTTGTCTTAAGATTTACTTTTTCATGTCTATGGTCATGTCCAGGACCGGCATCTGAGATTGTGAAGGGCTAAAAATAAAGTTCAAAGTCTGATGGTTGGCAGGTGGTTTGTGGGCTGGGTTTCGAACCAAAGACCCCGTCGCAGCTGAGCTGCGCTGCTGTCCACCGAGCCACTAAACCGCTGTGCCTTTCTCCTTTCCTTAGTCAATGTGCTGAGCTACTGATTCAATGAGCTGCCCTACTGATCCCTGAGCTGGATAGTTCGGATAGACTATTGCTTGTATAGGACTTTTTTGATGTATATTGTCTTGTCCAGAAGATTCCTCAGCTAGCGCGGTGGCTCAGAGGATAGCAGCTCCGTCTTACAACGCCGGCGTCCTGAGTTCGAATCCCGCCAAGGAGACTACTGCGTGAAAGAGCGACAAATTGGGTGGAGAGACACTAAGAACGTTCCATGAGAAAAAGTAAGTGAAAGATGATGTGCCTGGTCTGGGGGAAGCGATAGGGGAGAGGAAAAATTAGGGGGAGATTAGGTTGGCGATGTTCCTGAGGTAGGGTGGTGGAGGTGGGGAGAACGATAGGGGACCATGGTGTGGGTGAGCAACGTGGTTGAGCTAAGAGATGCGGCGTAGTCCGGAAGGGAGCGCTAGAAGGCAATAGTGTGGGCGGGTGGTGAGGTTGGCGACGTGGCTGAGTCAGCGATAGAGGAAAATAGTCGAGGGGGCTGAGTCTGTAGGGCGGCGTGATTGACGATGATCCTGTGACGGGGGCGTGAACAAGGCTTCCCCATTGTACACTCAGTACTTCTGTCCCAGACCAGCCTCTTTTACAGTCTGCTCCCACGCTTGCTCCTGCTCCCTATCTTCCAAGGTCCTCCTCTATCTCACACAGTGCCTTCCTCTTGGCCATCTCCATTACGGCATCTACACCCTGACGGCTCAGCCTATTTTACAGGCTACTTCCGACCATTCACCCAAGCTTCTCCTCTATCTCACAGGGTGCCTTCTCACTCCCCACCCATAGCCGTCCTCTGTCTTACCCACATGTCCCAGTCCTCGTTGCTATGGGCCACCTCCGTCGCGTCCACACCCCTACGGCTTAGCCTACCTTCCTGGCTTCTCCCCACAATTTACCCCTTCCACACAGGCTACGCCCCAAGGTTCGCTTCTATGTCACAGGGTACCTTCTTACAGTCCTCTCGCCACGTCTGAACCCCTATAGACCCACCCCCCCATCTTACTGGCTGCTCCCAATGAGCGCCTCTAAGGCACCCAACTCTTCAGACAATGCCCATCGAACCACTCCATCGACCCCTCTTACAGTCAGAGCGCTTCCCTGTACCGACATCAACTTACCGAACCGCTCCCCACGGCGGGATTCGAACTCACGACCCCAGCGTTGTAAGGCTGCGCTGTTATCCACTGAGCCACCGTGCTAGCTGACTACTTCTCGGTGCTGCTCTGACCTGTATAGTTAGGACAAATGTTTGTAATGGGTGTAAAGGAAAGTTAAAAGTCTGACGGTTGAACAAGAGGTATACGGCCATGCAGGAGATCATCTTCAACGTCAGAACGGACCATTAAATCATCAACCCATGGCGGGATTCGAACCCAGAATGACGTTACCGCAAGGCTGCATTGCTATCCGCTGAGCCACCGAACCACCGTGCTGATGCAGCCTGCCCGTGTGCTGCCCTACTGATTCAGTCTGCTTCCCTACCGATCCACTCGACCCTGAGCTGTGGAGCTATGAGAGATTATTGCTTGTCTTAAGATTTACTTTTTCATGTCTATGGTCATGTCCAGGACCGGCATCCGAGATTCTGAAGGGCGAAAAATAAAGTTCCAAGTCTGTTGGGTAAACGGATGGATTTTGCCAAAACACACTTTCGTCGCAAACGCCTTGCCGGGATTCGAACCCAGGGTGGCGGCGGCGCTAGGCTGCGTTGCTATCCGCTGAGCCGCCGAGACAATGCCCTGACCTGGCTTTCCGTTATGCATGCATTACTGATTCAGTCTGCTTCCCTACCGATCCCCTCGACCCTGAGCTGTGGAGCTATGAGAGATTATTGCTTGTCTTAAGATTTACTTTTTCATGTCTATGGTCATGTCCAGGACCGGCATCCGAGATTCTGAAGGGCGAAAAATAAAGTTCCAAGTCTGTTGGGTAAACGGATGGATTTTGCCAAAACATACTTTCGTCGCAAACGCCTTGCCGGGATTCGAACCCAGGGTGGCGGCGGCGCTAGGCTGCGTTGCTATCCGCTGAGCCGCCGAGACAATGCCCTGACCTGGCTTTCCGTTATGCATGCATTACTGATTCAGTCTGCTTCCCTACCGATCCACTCGACCCTGAGCTGGGGAGCTATGAGAGATTATTGCTTGTCTTAAGATTTACTTTTTCATGTCTATGGTCATGTCCAGGACCGGCATCCGAGATTCTGAAGGGCGAAAAATAAAGTTCCAAGTCTGTTGGGTAAACGGATGGATTTTGCCAAAACACACTTTCGTCGCAAACGCATTGCCGGGATTCGAACCCAGGTTGGCGGCGGCGCTAGGCTGCGCTGCTATCCGCTGAGCCGCCGAGACAATGCCCTGACCTGGGTTTCCGTTATGCATGCATTACTGATTCAGTCTGCTTCCTTACCGATCCACTCGACCCTGAGCTGTGGAGCTATGAGAGATTATTGCTTGTCTTAAGATTTACTTTTTCATGTCTATGGTCATGTCCAGGACCGGCATCCGAGATTCTGAAGGGCTAAAAATAAAGTTCCAAGTCTGATGGGTAAACGGATGGATTTTGCCAAAATACACTTTCGGCGCAAACGCCTTGCCGGGATTCGAACCCAGGAGGGCGGCGTCGCTAGGCTGCGTTGCTATCCGCTGAGCCGCCGAGCCACCGTGCTGGTGCTACCTGCCCGTGTGCTGCCCTACTGATTCAGTTTGCTTCCCTACCGATTCGGTCTGCTTCCCTACCGATCCACTCGACCCTGAGCTGTCGAGTTATGATAGATTATTGCTTGTCTTAAGATTTACTTTTTCATGTCTATGGTCATGTCCAGGACCGGCATCTGAGATTGTGAAGGGCTAAAAATAAAGTTCAAAGTCTGATGGTTGGCAGGTGGTTTGTGGGCTGGGTTTCGAACCAAAGACCCCGTCGCAGCTGAGCTGCGCTGCTGTCCACCGAGCCACTAAACCGCTGTGCCTTTCTCCTTTCCTTAGTCAATGTGCTGAGCTACTGATTCAATGAGCTGCCCTACTGATCCCTGAGCTGGATAGTTCGGATAGACTATTGCTTGTATAGGACTTTTTTGATGTATATTGTCTTGTCCAGAAGATTCCTCAGCTAGCGCGGTGGCTCAGAGGATAGCAGCTCCGTCTTACAACGCCGGCGTCCTGAGTTCGAATCCCGCCAAGGAGACTACTGCGTGAAAGAGCGACAAATTGGGTGGAGAGACACTAAGAACGTTCCATGAGAAAAAGTAAGTGAAAGATGATGTGCCTGGTCTGGGGGAAGCGATAGGGGAGAGGAAAAATTAGGGGGAGATTAGGTTGGCGATGTTCCTGAGGTAGGGTGGTGGAGGTGGGGAGAACGATAGGGGACCATGGTGTGGGTGAGCAACGTGGTTGAGCTAAGAGATGCGGCGTAGTCCGGAAGGGAGCGCTAGAAGGCAATAGTGTGGGCGGGTGGTGAGGTTGGCGACGTGGCTGAGTCAGCGATAGAGGAAAATAGTCGAGGGGGCTGAGTCTGTAGGGCGGCGTGATTGACGATGATCCTGTGACGGGGGCGTGAACAAGGCTTCCCCATTGTACACTCAGTACTTCTGTCCCAGACCAGCCTCTTTTACAGTCTGCTCCCACGCTTGCTCCTGCTCCCTATCTTCCAAGGTCCTCCTCTATCTCACACAGTGCCTTCCTCTTGGCCATCTCCATTACGGCATCTACACCCTGACGGCTCAGCCTATTTTACAGGCTACTTCCGACCATTCACCCAAGCTTCTCCTCTATCTCACAGGGTGCCTTCTCACTCCCCACCCATAGCCGTCCTCTGTCTTACCCACATGTCCCAGTCCTCGTTGCTATGGGCCACCTCCGTCGCGTCCACACCCCTACGGCTTAGCCTACCTTCCTGGCTTCTCCCCACAATTTACCCCTTCCACACAGGCTACGCCCCAAGGTTCGCTTCTATGTCACAGGGTACCTTCTTACAGTCCTCTCGCCACGTCTGAACCCCTATAGACCCACCCCCCCATCTTACTGGCTGCTCCCAATGAGCGCCTCTAAGGCACCCAACTCTTCAGACAATGCCCATCGAACCACTCCATCGACCCCTCTTACAGTCAGAGCGCTTCCCTGTACCGACATCAACTTACCGAACCGCTCCCCACGGCGGGATTCGAACTCACGACCCCAGCGTTGTAAGGCTGCGCTGTTATCCACTGAGCCACCGTGCTAGCTGACTACTTCTCGGTGCTGCTCTGACCTGTATAGTTAGGACAAATGTTTGTAATGGGTGTAAAGGAAAGTTAAAAGTCTGACGGTTGAACAAGAGGTATACGGCCATGCAGGAGATCATCTTCAACGTCAGAACGGACCATTAAATCATCAACCCATGGCGGGATTCGAACCCAGAATGACGTTACCGCAAGGCTGCATTGCTATCCGCTGAGCCACCGAACCACCGTGCTGATGCAGCCTGCCCGTGTGCTGCCCTACTGATTCAGTCTGCTTCCCTACCGATCCACTCGACCCTGAGCTGTGGAGCTATGAGAGATTATTGCTTGTCTTAAGATTTACTTTTTCATGTCTATGGTCATGTCCAGGACCGGCATCCGAGATTCTGAAGGGCGAAAAATAAAGTTCCAAGTCTGTTGGGTAAACGGATGGATTTTGCCAAAACACACTTTCGTCGCAAACGCCTTGCCGGGATTCGAACCCAGGGTGGCGGCGGCGCTAGGCTGCGTTGCTATCCGCTGAGCCGCCGAGACAATGCCCTGACCTGGCTTTCCGTTATGCATGCATTACTGATTCAGTCTGCTTCCCTACCGATCCCCTCGACCCTGAGCTGTGGAGCTATGAGAGATTATTGCTTGTCTTAAGATTTACTTTTTCATGTCTATGGTCATGTCCAGGACCGGCATCCGAGATTCTGAAGGGCGAAAAATAAAGTTCCAAGTCTGTTGGGTAAACGGATGGATTTTGCCAAAACATACTTTCGTCGCAAACGCCTTGCCGGGATTCGAACCCAGGGTGGCGGCGGCGCTAGGCTGCGTTGCTATCCGCTGAGCCGCCGAGACAATGCCCTGACCTGGCTTTCCGTTATGCATGCATTACTGATTCAGTCTGCTTCCCTACCGATCCACTCGACCCTGAGCTGGGGAGCTATGAGAGATTATTGCTTGTCTTAAGATTTACTTTTTCATGTCTATGGTCATGTCCAGGACCGGCATCCGAGATTCTGAAGGGCGAAAAATAAAGTTCCAAGTCTGTTGGGTAAACGGATGGATTTTGCCAAAACACACTTTCGTCGCAAACGCATTGCCGGGATTCGAACCCAGGTTGGCGGCGGCGCTAGGCTGCGCTGCTATCCGCTGAGCCGCCGAGACAATGCCCTGACCTGGGTTTCCGTTATGCATGCATTACTGATTCAGTCTGCTTCCTTACCGATCCACTCGACCCTGAGCTGTGGAGCTATGAGAGATTATTGCTTGTCTTAAGATTTACTTTTTCATGTCTATGGTCATGTCCAGGACCGGCATCCGAGATTCTGAAGGGCTAAAAATAAAGTTCCAAGTCTGATGGGTAAACGGATGGATTTTGCCAAAATACACTTTCGGCGCAAACGCCTTGCCGGGATTCGAACCCAGGAGGGCGGCGTCGCTAGGCTGCGTTGCTATCCGCTGAGCCGCCGAGCCACCGTGCTGGTGCTACCTGCCCGTGTGCTGCCCTACTGATTCAGTTTGCTTCCCTACCGATTCGGTCTGCTTCCCTACCGATCCACTCGACCCTGAGCTGTCGAGTTATGATAGATTATTGCTTGTCTTAAGATTTACTTTTTCATGTCTATGGTCATGTCCAGGACCGGCATCTGAGATTGTGAAGGGCTAAAAATAAAGTTCAAAGTCTGATGGTTGGCAGGTGGTTTGTGGGCTGGGTTTCGAACCAAAGACCCCGTCGCAGCTGAGCTGCGCTGCTGTCCACCGAGCCACTAAACCGCTGTGCCTTTCTCCTTTCCTTAGTCAATGTGCTGAGCTACTGATTCAATGAGCTGCCCTACTGATCCCTGAGCTGGATAGTTCGGATAGACTATTGCTTGTATAGGACTTTTTTGATGTATATTGTCTTGTCCAGAAGATTCCTCAGCTAGCGCGGTGGCTCAGAGGATAGCAGCTCCGTCTTACAACGCCGGCGTCCTGAGTTCGAATCCCGCCAAGGAGACTACTGCGTGAAAGAGCGACAAATTGGGTGGAGAGACACTAAGAACGTTCCATGAGAAAAAGTAAGTGAAAGATGATGTGCCTGGTCTGGGGGAAGCGATAGGGGAGAGGAAAAATTAGGGGGAGATTAGGTTGGCGATGTTCCTGAGGTAGGGTGGTGGAGGTGGGGAGAACGATAGGGGACCATGGTGTGGGTGAGCAACGTGGTTGAGCTAAGAGATGCGGCGTAGTCCGGAAGGGAGCGCTAGAAGGCAATAGTGTGGGCGGGTGGTGAGGTTGGCGACGTGGCTGAGTCAGCGATAGAGGAAAATAGTCGAGGGGGCTGAGTCTGTAGGGCGGCGTGATTGACGATGATCCTGTGACGGGGGCGTGAACAAGGCTTCCCCATTGTACACTCAGTACTTCTGTCCCAGACCAGCCTCTTTTACAGTCTGCTCCCACGCTTGCTCCTGCTCCCTATCTTCCAAGGTCCTCCTCTATCTCACACAGTGCCTTCCTCTTGGCCATCTCCATTACGGCATCTACACCCTGACGGCTCAGCCTATTTTACAGGCTACTTCCGACCATTCACCCAAGCTTCTCCTCTATCTCACAGGGTGCCTTCTCACTCCCCACCCATAGCCGTCCTCTGTCTTACCCACATGTCCCAGTCCTCGTTGCTATGGGCCACCTCCGTCGCGTCCACACCCCTACGGCTTAGCCTACCTTCCTGGCTTCTCCCCACAATTTACCCCTTCCACACAGGCTACGCCCCAAGGTTCGCTTCTATGTCACAGGGTACCTTCTTACAGTCCTCTCGCCACGTCTGAACCCCTATAGACCCACCCCCCCATCTTACTGGCTGCTCCCAATGAGCGCCTCTAAGGCACCCAACTCTTCAGACAATGCCCATCGAACCACTCCATCGACCCCTCTTACAGTCAGAGCGCTTCCCTGTACCGACATCAACTTACCGAACCGCTCCCCACGGCGGGATTCGAACTCACGACCCCAGCGTTGTAAGGCTGCGCTGTTATCCACTGAGCCACCGTGCTAGCTGACTACTTCTCGGTGCTGCTCTGACCTGTATAGTTAGGACAAATGTTTGTAATGGGTGTAAAGGAAAGTTAAAAGTCTGACGGTTGAACAAGAGGTATACGGCCATGCAGGAGATCATCTTCAACGTCAGAACGGACCATTAAATCATCAACCCATGGCGGGATTCGAACCCAGAATGACGTTACCGCAAGGCTGCATTGCTATCCGCTGAGCCACCGAACCACCGTGCTGATGCAGCCTGCCCGTGTGCTGCCCTACTGATTCAGTCTGCTTCCCTACCGATCCACTCGACCCTGAGCTGTGGAGCTATGAGAGATTATTGCTTGTCTTAAGATTTACTTTTTCATGTCTATGGTCATGTCCAGGACCGGCATCCGAGATTCTGAAGGGCGAAAAATAAAGTTCCAAGTCTGTTGGGTAAACGGATGGATTTTGCCAAAACACACTTTCGTCGCAAACGCCTTGCCGGGATTCGAACCCAGGGTGGCGGCGGCGCTAGGCTGCGTTGCTATCCGCTGAGCCGCCGAGACAATGCCCTGACCTGGCTTTCCGTTATGCATGCATTACTGATTCAGTCTGCTTCCCTACCGATCCCCTCGACCCTGAGCTGGGGAGCTATGAGAGATTATTGCTTGTCTTAAGATTTACTTTTTCATGTCTATGGTCATGTCCAGGACCGGCATCCGAGATTCTGAAGGGCGAAAAATAAAGTTCCAAGTCTGTTGGGTAAACGGATGGATTTTGCCAAAACATACTTTCGTCGCAAACGCCTTGCCGGGATTCGAACCCAGGGTGGCGGCGGCGCTAGGCTGCGTTGCTATCCGCTGAGCCGCCGAGACAATGCCCTGACCTGGCTTTCCGTTATGCATGCATTACTGATTCAGTCTGCTTCCCTACCGATCCACTCGACCCTGAGCTGGGGAGCTATGAGAGATTATTGCTTGTCTTAAGATTTACTTTTTCATGTCTATGGTCATGTCCAGGACCGGCATCCGAGATTCTGAAGGGCGAAAAATAAAGTTCCAAGTCTGTTGGGTAAACGGATGGATTTTGCCAAAACACACTTTCGTCGCAAACGCATTGCCGGGATTCGAACCCAGGTTGGCGGCGGCGCTAGGCTGCGCTGCTATCCGCTGAGCCGCCGAGACAATGCCCTGACCTGGGTTTCCGTTATGCATGCATTACTGATTCAGTCTGCTTCCTTACCGATCCACTCGACCCTGAGCTGTGGAGCTATGAGAGATTATTGCTTGTCTTAAGATTTACTTTTTCATGTCTATGGTCATGTCCAGGACCGGCATCCGAGATTCTGAAGGGCTAAAAATAAAGTTCCAAGTCTGATGGGTAAACGGATGGATTTTGCCAAAATACACTTTCGGCGCAAACGCCTTGCCGGGATTCGAACCCAGGATGGCGGCGTCGCTAGGCTGCGTTGCTATCCGCTGAGCCGCCGAGCCACCGTGCTGGTGCTACCTGCCCGTGTGCTGCCCTACTGATTCAGTTTGCTTCCCTACCGATTCGGTCTGCTTCCCTACCGATCCACTCGACCCTGAGCTGTCGAGTTATGATAGATTATTGCTTGTCTTAAGATTTACTTTTTCATGTCTATGGTCATGTCCAGGACCGGCATCTGAGATTGTGAAGGGCTAAAAATAAAGTTCAAAGTCTGATGGTTGGCAGGTGGTTTGTGGGCTGGGTTTCGAACCAAAGACCCCGTCGCAGCTGAGCTGCGCTGCTGTCCACCGAGCCACTAAACCGCTGTGCCTTTCTCCTTTCCTTAGTCAATGTGCTGAGCTACTGATTCAATGAGCTGCCCTACTGATCCCTGAGCTGGATAGTTCGGATAGACTATTGCTTGTATAGGACTTTTTTGATGTATATTGTCTTGTCCAGAAGATTCCTCAGCTAGCGCGGTGGCTCAGAGGATAGCAGCTCCGTCTTACAACGCCGGCGTCCTGAGTTCGAATCCCGCCAAGGAGACTACTGCGTGAAAGAGCGACAAATTGGGTGGAGAGACACTAAGAACGTTCCATGAGAAAAAGTAAGTGAAAGATGATGTGCCCGGTCTGGGGGAAGCGATAGGGGAGAGGAAAAATTAGGGGGAGATTAGGTTGGCGATGTTCCTGAGGTAGGGTGGTGGAGGTGGGGAGAACGATAGGGGACCATGGTGTGGGTGAGCAACGTGGTTGAGCTAAGAGATGCGGCGTAGTCCGGAAGGGAGCGCTAGAAGGCAATAGTGTGGGCGGGTGGTGAGGTTGGCGACGTGGCTGAGTCAGCGATAGAGGAAAATAGTCGAGGGGGCTGAGTCTGTAGGGCGGCGTGATTGACGATGATCCTGTGACGGGGGCGTGAACAAGGCTTCCCCATTGTACACTCAGTACTTCTGTCCCAGACCAGCCTCTTTTACAGTCTGCTCCCACGCTTGCTCCTGCTCCCTATCTTCCAAGGTCCTCCTCTATCTCACACAGTGCCTTCCTCTTGGCCATCTCCATTACGGCATCTACACCCTGACGGCTCAGCCTATTTTACAGGCTACTTCCGACCATTCACCCAAGCTTCTCCTCTATCTCACAGGGTGCCTTCTCACTCCCCACCCATAGCCGTCCTCTGTCTTACCCACATGTCCCAGTCCTCGTTGCTATGGGCCACCTCCGTCGCGTCCACACCCCTACGGCTTAGCCTACCTTCCTGGCTTCTCCCCACAATTTACCCCTTCCACACAGGCTACGCCCCAAGGTTCGCTTCTATGTCACAGGGTACCTTCTTACAGTCCTCTCGCCACGTCTGAACCCCTATAGACCCACCCCCCCATCTTACTGGCTGCTCCCAATGAGCGCCTCTAAGGCACCCAACTCTTCAGACAATGCCCATCGAACCACTCCATCGACCCCTCTTACAGTCAGAGCGCTTCCCTGTACCGACATCAACTTACCGAACCGCTCCCCACGGCGGGATTCGAACTCACGACCCCAGCGTTGTAAGGCTGCGCTGTTATCCACTGAGCCACCGTGCTAGCTGACTACTTCTCGGTGCTGCTCTGACCTGTATAGTTAGGACAAATGTTTGTAATGGGTGTAAAGGAAAGTTAAAAGTCTGACGGTTGAACAAGAGGTATACGGCCATGCAGGAGATCATCTTCAACGTCAGAACGGACCATTAAATCATCAACCCATGGCGGGATTCGAACCCAGAATGACGTTACCGCAAGGCTGCATTGCTATCCGCTGAGCCACCGAACCACCGTGCTGATGCAGCCTGCCCGTGTGCTGCCCTACTGATTCAGTCTGCTTCCCTACCGATCCACTCGACCCTGAGCTGTGGAGCTATGAGAGATTATTGCTTGTCTTAAGATTTACTTTTTCATGTCTATGGTCATGTCCAGGACCGGCATCCGAGATTCTGAAGGGCGAAAAATAAAGTTCCAAGTCTGTTGGGTAAACGGATGGATTTTGCCAAAACATACTTTCGTCGCAAACGCCTTGCCGGGATTCGAACCCAGGGTGGCGGCGGCGCTAGGCTGCGTTGCTATCCGCTGAGCCGCCGAGACAATGCCCTGACCTGGCTTTCCGTTATGCATGCATTACTGATTCAGTCTGCTTCCCTACCGATCCACTCGACCCTGAGCTGGGGAGCTATGAGAGATTATTGCTTGTCTTAAGATTTACTTTTTCATGTCTATGGTCATGTCCAGGACCGGCATCCGAGATTCTGAAGGGCGAAAAATAAAGTTCCAAGTCTGTTGGGTAAACGGATGGATTTTGCCAAAACACACTTTCGTCGCAAACGCATTGCCGGGATTCGAACCCAGGTTGGCGGCGGCGCTAGGCTGCGCTGCTATCCGCTGAGCCGCCGAGACAATGCCCTGACCTGGGTTTCCGTTATGCATGCATTACTGATTCAGTCTGCTTCCTTACCGATCCACTCGACCCTGAGCTGTGGAGCTATGAGAGATTATTGCTTGTCTTAAGATTTACTTTTTCATGTCTATGGTCATGTCCAGGACCGGCATCCGAGATTCTGAAGGGCTAAAAATAAAGTTCCAAGTCTGATGGGTAAACGGATGGATTTTGCCAAAATACACTTTCGGCGCAAACGCCTTGCCGGGATTCGAACCCAGGATGGCGGCGTCGCTAGGCTGCGTTGCTATCCGCTGAGCCGCCGAGCCACCGTGCTGGTGCTACCTGCCCGTGTGCTGCCCTACTGATTCAGTTTGCTTCCCTACCGATTCGGTCTGCTTCCCTACCGATCCACTCGACCCTGAGCTGTCGAGTTATGATAGATTATTGCTTGTCTTAAGATTTACTTTTTCATGTCTATGGTCATGTCCAGGACCGGCATCTGAGATTGTGAAGGGCTAAAAATAAAGTTCAAAGTCTGATGGTTGGCAGGTGGTTTGTGGGCTGGGTTTCGAACCAAAGACCCCGTCGCAGCTGAGCTGCGCTGCTGTCCACCGAGCCACTAAACCGCTGTGCCTTTCTCCTTTCCTTAGTCAATGTGCTGAGCTACTGATTCAATGAGCTGCCCTACTGATCCCTGAGCTGGATAGTTCGGATAGACTATTGCTTGTATAGGACTTTTTTGATGTATATTGTCTTGTCCAGAAGATTCCTCAGCTAGCGCGGTGGCTCAGAGGATAGCAGCTCCGTCTTACAACGCCGGCGTCCTGAGTTCGAATCCCGCCAAGGAGACTACTGCGTGAAAGAGCGACAAATTGGGTGGAGAGACACTAAGAACGTTCCATGAGAAAAAGTAAGTGAAAGATGATGTGCCTGGTCTGGGGGAAGCGATAGGGGAGAGGAAAAATTAGGGGGAGATTAGGTTGGCGATGTTCCTGAGGTAGGGTGGTGGAGGTGGGGAGAACGATAGGGGACCATGGTGTGGGTGAGCAACGTGGTTGAGCTAAGAGATGCGGCGTAGTCCGGAAGGGAGCGCTAGAAGGCAATAGTGTGGGCGGGTGGTGAGGTTGGCGACGTGGCTGAGTCAGCGATAGAGGAAAATAGTCGAGGGGGCTGAGTCTGTAGGGCGGCGTGATTGACGATGATCCTGTGACGGGGGCGTGAACAAGGCTTCCCCATTGTACACTCAGTACTTCTGTCCCAGACCAGCCTCTTTTACAGTCTGCTCCCACGCTTGCTCCTGCTCCCTATCTTCCAAGGTCCTCCTCTATCTCACACAGTGCCTTCCTCTTGGCCATCTCCATTACGGCATCTACACCCTGACGGCTCAGCCTATTTTACAGGCTACTTCCGACCATTCACCCAAGCTTCTCCTCTATCTCACAGGGTGCCTTCTCACTCCCCACCCATAGCCGTCCTCTGTCTTACCCACATGTCCCAGTCCTCGTTGCTATGGGCCACCTCCGTCGCGTCCACACCCCTACGGCTTAGCCTACCTTCCTGGCTTCTCCCCACAATTTACCCCTTCCACACAGGCTACGCCCCAAGGTTCGCTTCTATGTCACAGGGTACCTTCTTACAGTCCTCTCGCCACGTCTGAACCCCTATAGACCCACCCCCCCATCTTACTGGCTGCTCCCAATGAGCGCCTCTAAGGCACCCAACTCTTCAGACAATGCCCATCGAACCACTCCATCGACCCCTCTTACAGTCAGAGCGCTTCCCTGTACCGACATCAACTTACCGAACCGCTCCCCACGGCGGGATTCGAACTCACGACCCCAGCGTTGTAAGGCTGCGCTGTTATCCACTGAGCCACCGTGCTAGCTGACTACTTCTCGGTGCTGCTCTGACCTGTATAGTTAGGACAAATGTTTGTAATGGGTGTAAAGGAAAGTTAAAAGTCTGACGGTTGAACAAGAGGTATACGGCCATGCAGGAGATCATCTTCAACGTCAGAACGGACCATTAAATCATCAACCCATGGCGGGATTCGAACCCAGAATGACGTTACCGCAAGGCTGCATTGCTATCCGCTGAGCCACCGAACCACCGTGCTGATGCAGCCTGCCCGTGTGCTGCCCTACTGATTCAGTCTGCTTCCCTACCGATCCACTCGACCCTGAGCTGTGGAGCTATGAGAGATTATTGCTTGTCTTAAGATTTACTTTTTCATGTCTATGGTCATGTCCAGGACCGGCATCCGAGATTCTGAAGGGCGAAAAATAAAGTTCCAAGTCTGTTGGGTAAACGGATGGATTTTGCCAAAACACACTTTCGTCGCAAACGCCTTGCCGGGATTCGAACCCAGGGTGGCGGCGGCGCTAGGCTGCGTTGCTATCCGCTGAGCCGCCGAGACAATGCCCTGACCTGGCTTTCCGTTATGCATGCATTACTGATTCAGTCTGCTTCCCTACCGATCCCCTCGACCCTGAGCTGTGGAGCTATGAGAGATTATTGCTTGTCTTAAGATTTACTTTTTCATGTCTATGGTCATGTCCAGGACCGGCATCCGAGATTCTGAAGGGCGAAAAATAAAGTTCCAAGTCTGTTGGGTAAACGGATGGATTTTGCCAAAACATACTTTCGTCGCAAACGCCTTGCCGGGATTCGAACCCAGGGTGGCGGCGGCGCTAGGCTGCGTTGCTATCCGCTGAGCCGCCGAGACAATGCCCTGACCTGGCTTTCCGTTATGCATGCATTACT